>NC_033632.1:8594617-8611903 GCF_001540865.1 Ananas comosus | reverse complement strand
GCGAGGGAATGTGCACTTCGAAAAGTCAGGTGTTAAAATGTATCGAAAAGTGGTTAGGGAGGCCGCACCGGCCTGTTATTCGAGACTAAGAGAATCAAATTTCTGCACAACTTGCGTTTTTGAGCTCTCGAGGGACCGGGTCCTGGTGAGGAGACCGGCTCCCGAACGGCGTGCCAGAATGAGCACAGTCGAAAAATCGGCTTAACTCCTGAGAAATGACAGCTCTCGGGATACCGGTCTCTGTCTTGAGAGACCGGTCCCCAGAGACCGGTCCCCCTAGGACGGAGACCGGATGCATCGCGGCGCAGCAGCTCTGGCCGCGTGAGGATAGCTTCTCGGAACGCGGTCCTGTCGGGGAGACCGGTCCGAGCCCGAACAAAAACTGCCAGTCAAGGCAGTTGAAATATAGATGAAAGTTGAGGGGTTTATTAGCATTTGCCACCCAATGGTTATAAGGGCGCTGAAGAGCCTTTTTCCTCTTCCACTCCTTCACACTCTTCATCTCTTTCTCTCTTAGAGGACAAGAAGGAGAAGAAGAAGAAGGAAAGAAAGGAAGACAAAGAAGGAGAAGAAGGTGGAAGAAGTAAGCTTTTGGAGGCAAAGGAGCCTCATCTTTCTTCCTCTCTTAGGGCAAGAAAGCGAAAGCTTAAAGGTAAGCTTTTGATCGTATATTGTAGGAAAACCCCTAGATGATGTTTTGAATAACCTAAAAATTGGGTGGTTTTAGTGGAATATTTGAAAGAGTTTGAAGCCTCTTTTGCTTTCTTTAGAGATCAATCCAATGGTTGAGCTCAGGTGAGTTCGAACACCTTCTAATGGTGAAATACCAAAATAGGGTTTGCGAAGCTAAGAATTGATTCTTAATGGGCTATTTTAGATATAATGAAGCTACTTTGCTGCCAATGAGCATAAACCCTAAGCGTTATTGATATACATTGGAGTTAGGGCACAAATTGGGGTTTGCTCATGAGGTTTTCTAAGTGGCAATTGACCACTTCTAAAACCTAATTGGGGGTTATTTCGGACGCCGTTGGGTGCGCTCGGAATAGATTTCGAAAAGTGTTATGAAAGTTTGGGAAATGGCTAATAAGGCGTTCGTTTTGCGAGGTAAAGAACGAGGCATCTAAAAATTTCTAAAAATCATCGATAGCACCTAAAAGAGACCTACAGTGGGGTGGTGCTTCTCAAACTCGATTGAAATTTCTCTCTATGCCTAATGTGTCGATTCTTTGAGCATTATGTTTATTATATTGTTGATGCATTTTAGGGGTAACAGTATTGATGAATGTGATGATTGCCTATGATTGTGAGCATCACTTGACATAATGAGATGGTTTAGAGAACCTAATATCGTTCGACCTAGATGTATGCATGAGAGAAGATGTGAGTACCCAAGTGAAGTAAAAAGAACAGGAGTGTAGCAATGACATAGATGAGTGCTGGCATTTGATAAAGCTAATGTGAAAATGACACCTAGCGTTGTGTTGATGTAAGAACTAGAAGGTGATGTAGAACACTAGAGGCTAGTGTAAAGTCAAGATTGAACTTAATCCTTTGAGTTTAAGGATATGATCATACTGCTGTTGAAGTTCCTGCTCGAGGGGGTCGCTCCCCTCGGCGCGATAATTCTCGCGAGTTATGCATCCGGATTGCGTAGACACCGTAAGGATAGGTCTGAGCTGGTGATACCTGCGATGATTAGGACTTACGTGAGGCACAAGTTAATTGTGGCGAAACCCCCGGGGTTAGCTTAATGATTGTTAAAGAGCAAAGAAACAAAGCGAATAAAGAACAAAGAGTAAAGTGAAAAGAACTAAAGAACGTGCATAACCTAGCATCTATTAATTATTGACGATATTTACCTTCTTTTGTTCAGATATTTCATCATGTTGATTTGGTTACTATATTCAGTTTATCCTTTCGTATTATGCCTGGTTAGTCGCTAGTGGAAAGTCGGTGATGTTGACGGACGAACCACTGGGAACTTTTGTTCTGTAGATTCTCACCCCCCTATTTCACAGAGCGCGGGACGACGCGAGCCGGCGACGACCGCGGTAAAGGTATGGCGACTTAGACAGAGGCCACGATGTTTGGGTTTCATTTTGTTAGTAGACACCCTTTCTCATCTTTTGTATTGATGTTGTGCAGTAAAGAAGAATGTAAAGCTTATTTTGAATGGTAATGTGTTGTTAAGAAAGAATTGATGAGTTATGTAAGAACAGCAAGAATCTTAAATGTAAGAGATGGTGCAATGTATATGATCTAAAATGACAATCATATTACTTCGTGAATGTTTAGTTTTTCTTCATTCTTTCACTTATGGTACCTGCTTCCCTCGTGGTAAGCTTTGTGTATGTTTCCGCATAGTGCTTTTCTCTAATTGATGAAAATGCTGCGATGCTGATGAAGCCTTGGGCGGGATAGGGGAAACTCTGATCCGTTCGCAGTCTGTTTATGTGTCGGGTCGGGCACAATTGGGCCATCGGTCTCGGGTGCTGAAAGATAGGTTGGTATCAGAGCCAATAGTGAAAGAATAGAATGGACTTAGAGACAACCTATAGGATTGGAAGGCCTTAAGGTTAGGAAAACGTGAGTGACGTGGGAATCAGTTAGCGAAAAGATGTGAATTGGGTTAAGTTTGGAACTGTCTCTAATGTGATTAGAGGCTAAGGTTTAATTTGTCGTTTTTATCCTTACGTTACTGTGTTGTCGTCGGGCGGCGAACGAACATTGCGCTTTGAGGCAAGGATGACATGTGAATGTTCTTTCGCCTAACAATTGGGATATGTCATAGTAGATGGTTTGGTACAACGTACTAATGTGAGTTGTTTCTTTTCAGGAAGACATGGGCACCTCGACGTCGATCGAGACAAGGTCGGATGCGGAGGAAGCGTATGCGGTGCCGAGCATCCGGAGCAAGTGGCGACGAGAGCTTAGGGAGCAAAATGGCCGCGCTTTATTGGCCGTGATGTTACTCGTTTGTGGGATTTGTTCGCCTTGATATCACTGTATTAATTTGCTGTTTTTCGAGTGTTTTTATTTTTAGTGACATTGAATATTTTGATGATTGATTCAGGGGCTGAATTTTTATGTTTTAGTAATGTGTTTTTGTTTCTTTGGATATGAATGGGTTTCTTTTGGGTTAGTCAGATCGTGTAAGTTTGAGGGGTGAATCTTGGTGGCAACACATGGCGGATGTCTCTGGGTTTTCACTGGCTCTTAGGTTTTTGGGGAACCGATTCAAGCGTCTCCAGGAGCGCCTATCTGGCGCGGCAAGACACGGCATAAAAACACGAGGCGGGCGCAGAAATAGTGATCGTTTTATAGGCGCGAATTAGGACAGATGTATTCGGTCTTGTTATCTGGGTTTTATTTTTTGTTATTGGATATATCTTGTGATTGTTAGGCATTTTTTTGATTTAATGTTTTGATTATGTTCTGTGCTATGATGTGAGTTACTGAATGTCGTTGTTGCTGCGGTTTGTGTCCTTGCTCTCTGTGGTTATATGGTGTGCACGTTAAAGGCTTCGGAGGGTATAGTCTGGGTCGAAAGGTATGAGTTACGGTTATGTTGTCCTGTATGTGGGGTTTGTGTCGTATCCTTTTATATGTAAAGATTGCTGAGTGGAGGATGTTGACATCGGTTTTTTTGTAATCTTTTTTATTCTGTTGTTGTTGCTTGGAGTTTAACAGTCAGCGTGTAATTGGTGTTGTTCGTATAATCTGTTCACGTAGTCGTCTTATTGTAACTTGTAGGTAGGTGTTAATTATTTTTTTGGCTCTGTTATCGTGGGCGCGGGGTGTGATTTTAGAGGATTGATTCACTGATTTTGTGAAGAGATTTATGGAACTAGCTTGGCATGTGCGGGGCTGGTGTCCAAGTTATGCGCGGTTTCTTTATTAGAGTTCTATAGTACACTTAGCAGGTGGGGATCGCGAAAAGATCTCAGTACTCAATCCCGGATTGATCTTTTTGTCGTAATTAGTTCTGCTAGGTAAGTTCGGCCAGTGGTCGGATTGTCGGAGCTGTTCTTTTTGCATATTTGGAGGCGGCAGCATTGGACGCGGTCAGTCTTTTACACAGTAAGGGAGTTCGACTCGCCCGCATACTCTCTTCTGTCTGAGGAGCTTAGGATATTTGTGTGGAGCTGAGATGGTGCTTGATTGTGGTGGCGTGGTCATAATCTCGTAATGGTAGACCCTATTCAGGGTAGGACCATTATAGTGACGTCTCGAGGAGGGAACGAAGGACAAGGGTCGGCTGTTATCCGTAGTTTGCCATTCACTGATTGTGTATGGTAGGGATGTGGCGTTTTCTCAATGCATGTTGCAACCGTCCTTGTTTTCATCATTCAAGCTCCTTGTGATATGGCCTCCGTCTCTGTATGGTGTCACGTCGAATGGTTGTACTGATCTAGGGCTTGATCGTCCCCCTGAAGGTTTTAAGTGTTTGTGACTTTGATGTTTCTCTATCTTTGACTTGCCGTTAATGGTTTTGCGATTTTGGGAGTTGCCTTGTCTTATGATATTTGCTTTTAAGTGGTGGTAGCAGTTCGGAGTAAGTGCTGGTTCAGGGCTATTGAGAGAGAGGTGGGGTGGGGCACCTCTTGCGTGTTGAGAAGTGGGTTGTAGTAAATCTGTGTGAATACTGGTTGATGTCTGTTTCTGGTGAATCCATCGCGAATTTCTTTATCTTCAATCTGTAAACGACAACCGGTAGTTTAATGTCCGGATTGAAGGTAGCATAAAGCAAATTCTCCTGACAATGTTGTGATACAGGGGAGTTTTTCCGTAATCGAGCGGAATCTATCAGAATGCGGTTTATTTTTTCTGTTAGGATGAATGGTATTGTCGTAGTTGTACTTTAGTGCTTAGTTGCTCCCACATTATTGACTCTTTGTAGTTTGTTCGATGTTTGGTTTATTGGCGCGTTTTTATGAGAAGTTAGATGTTTTTTGGATTATGATATTGAGGATAGCTGGGCGATTTGTTTTTTTTTTGTCTCGTTTGGTTGTTGGTTTGTTTTTTGATTTTGGATTATGGGCCTTTCATCCCTCTCTGATATTCAAGATTTCAGTTATGAGAAGATAGTTGCTAAGATCCTTTTTGGAATGTTGTTGTCGTACGCTTGTTGCGGATGATGTAATTGGGTTATTGATTCCGCAGCGGGTTTGATATGGAAGGCAGTGGAGCTAATCTTACTATAATTTAGTTGTGGGATGTAGAGGTCTTGGTGGTTGAGTTCATTTTATGTGAATATTTTTTTTATTTCTTTTTACTTTGGTCGATCTATTATTGTAGGTGATGAATGGGATAATTGCGCTTTCCTGGGGGTTTCTCATGTATTGGTGGTGATTAAGAGTATGACGAGATAGGCTTTAATTTGTGGTTCCGTGTTTGAATGTTCCTTGAGCAGATGGTTGACAAAGGCCATAGTGGAAAGAGGAACGGCTCATCTCTAACATGCACCATTCTCGCACTTTGGTCAATTTGACTAAAGTTCGATATTTATTTTCCGAATTTTCGGTATATTACATCGACTGTTCGGGCACCTCGGGAGGTGGTGCCGGAACGGATCGCGTCCTAGGGCATCCTCTCGGTGCCATAGCTCCTGAAACGCAACAACTTGATTAATCACACTAACCCTCTAACTTCTCGCAATTACGAGACAAACGACTCAACATCGAAATTGGGCGGAAGCACACAAGTGTACTCATTCTAGACTCTTAGCGTCATGTTGTCGGTGTCGGCCGCCAACACAACCACCTCGAGCCAAGAACTAATACTACTTGAATCCATCTCTATCAACACTAGAGACATAAACAACAACTTCGACCCAATCGAATCAACTTCCGCCACCGGCATAGGTTCACGTTCCACTTACACACCTATAGCCTTAAGGTTACCATCCTAGGGTCTCCTAGGTCCATCCTAGACTTCTGTCTTTGCTTGCTTGCTCTGTTACTTGCTCTGATACCACTTTATCTGTCACGCCACACGACCGCCTATTTGGTCGGTTTGGGTACGTTGATCAGACGCCGAACGAATAACATCTCCTCTGTCCGCCCAAGGCTAACAACAACAAGATCATGTACATAAATAGTTGCCCAGGAACATCAACTACATGCATGATCCAAGTAATTACTAATACAAGCAATCAACAAAAGAGAGAAAGATCTAACTATTACAAATCCATACAACATATACATCGAGTTTATATTTTTCATCTGCAAAATACATATACATCATGTCCTCTCATCTATACAAGATGTACTAATATATAAAGAAAAGCTGCTAGCTAACTAGAGCGCTATTCCCTTACCGTGGTCCTCGCCCGGTCCGCTCGAACTCGACCCTGCAACTAAAGTGGGGTGAGAACTACAAATAGTTCCCAGTAGATTCGGCTGCTGACTCCGCCGATCTTCCTACTAGGTCTAAGCAGGCATAAGTAAATAGATAGATAGATATGAAAATGAGCTGCTTTATAGTAACAAAACCTACAACATGCTACTATGCCTCAATAAACAGAATGAATACATTAACATAGTAATGTACTCTACTAACATGATACTATGTCTCAATTTGCATGATATAAAGGATATGTCTACATAGTAATGAAACCTACTATCAAGTATTATAATGTTCAATCTCATCTCGGCTAACCAAAAGGTTACGCCCAAACTCACATCTCAAATCTCGCCAGTGAGTAGACTCTGCGCTACACACACCCGAGACCGCCTGCTGGGTAATCATGTTATCCAAACGCGACATCTACTCCGGAGCTCACTACTTGGGGTGGAGCGACCACGCCAAGGTTACACAGATTATGTGAGTACGATCCAATCCTCTCACTCGAGGATAGTTAGTGCCTCTGTTGCACTAGTTCACATGCTACTACTTAGGAAATCATCTTATTTCCTAAGTTCATGTCATCAAGTTGTAAGGAGGGGAGGATGCTGTTCATCGATCTTCGGATCTTCCCCCGATCGATTCGGAGGAGTTTCGAAGGTTGATGTTTGCGGAGTACTTTCCGGACAGTGAGAAGCAGAAGATACGAGAGGACTTCCGGAAGCTCAAGCAGGGCGATCGCACGGTTCGGGAGTACGAGCGGGAGTTCACCCATCTCCTAAACTATGTCTTGGACGTGGCGAGTACTAAGCAAGATCGGGCGGAGTGCTTCGTGCGGGGACTTCGGCCCGGAGTATTTCGATTGGTGCATGCTTTTAAGTTTCGCACCTTTGCGGAAGTGTTGGACCGTGCCTTGTGGGTTGAGCACGGGAATGCTTGCGACTGAGAAGAGCGCGAGGTGTCCGAGAAGGACAAGGGGAGAAGCGACAGGGCGGTGGTTCTGGAGGTCAATCGGGTTCCAAGAAGCCCCCGAAGTACCCGTGAGAGCGGTCCGAGAGCCGTGAAGTGCAACGGTGCATCTTTTGTGGTGGATACCACCGAGTGACGCACTGTGCACATCGCCGTGGGAGGTGTTATGAATGCAGCCAAGCGGGGCACATAGCCCGTGATTGCCCGAGAAAGGCCCTGTTTGCCCCGTCTGTAGCATCGGCTCTGGCAATTCCGGGCCATTATGAAGGAGCCCTACCGATTGTTGCGTCGGCTGGACATGCTATGGCACCTCGTCAGCCTAAGGCGACGCGATCTGCTTCGAGCGGCCGGGTGTTTGCCGCTCAAGTTGAGGAACCTGTCGAGTTTGAGGCGCGTGACGTCATGGCAGGTATGGTTCAGTAAAACCAAGTGTGTACCTCTACATGATATTAAGTAGGTGCATGGCATGCATTTGTAGTTGTGGTCATTGGCTACTATTTATTTATAAGCATAGTAGAGACCAAGGCATAGCATGCATGGGTTGTGATAGTGTGTTGTTTACCTCGAATTAAGGAGGGCAGAGATCTTGGTTAGGACGGTAGTCCGAGTTTAGACCTGGGAGCATGGAATGCCACGTGTTAGAGTACGAGATTGATGGTACACCGAATGTGTAGTGACCCAACCCGAGAATTTGACGTGGTTTGGGGTCTTGATTGCTCCTGGTTGGAGTGTGTGCGAATTCCCAAGTGAGAATTTCGCCCGGTTATGATTGGGTCTACGCTTACGAGCGAAAGGCGTTACGTATGTTGAGACAGGTTAAGCTGTAGGCCTGCGTAGGGTTGGTGGCCTTTGATTCACCTATGAGATCGAGGTAGGCGGTTGGTGAGTAGCCTTATCGACGAGTTTAGGTGTGGATTCACGAACGGGTGTTCGTGTGAACACGTTGTGAGAACGAATTGTTGTTGGCCGTGTGTCACGCCCGGGTACCAGCGGAAGCATATCCAGTCGCGTGCACAGACCCGCCGTGTACACCACAATTCAAGTATACACAAGGCGTCTACAAACCACATAGTAAAAGCATATAATTCTAACTAGGTAATCAGAGCAAGACTTTTAAGTTTAAACATATACAATCCAAACCTTAAAACAGGAAATAAGAANCCCTTTGGTTCTCTAATTGAAGATTAGAGAAGAGCCCCAAACAACTGCAAATTGGAAATCGACAAGTGTTTGGTGATCAATTCGAGTAGCAAGCCGAACCAGGCAACGTTTCCCGTGAGGGTCCGATTGCAAGTGTCTATAAGCAATCGGAAGCATTGTTAGGTGGGTTCTGCTTCACCGAAGTGACTAGGTCACTTCCATGCCAAAGAGTGAAGTATGGTTTTATTATTGATGCATGCATGTATATGGTGGTAGGTTATATGTGATTTAAATGATTTTTATATCATGTGCTACTAGATGGAAATTACCTACCGTTGGATGATGATAACATAGTGTCACGCCCGGGTACCAGCGGAAGCATATCCGGTCGCGTGCACAGACCCGCCGTGTACACCACAACTCAAGTATACACAAGGCGTCTACAAACCATATGGTCAAAGCATATAATTCTAACTAGGTAATCAGAGTAAGACTTATAAGTTTAAACTTATACAATCCAAACCTTAAAACAGAAAATAAGAATAAAGTACAATTTACAAAAACTTAATATACATCTCTGTACTAAACTATATAAACTGCTGGAGGTGATCTAGTACACGTCCAAAAAGGCTCTAGCTAGTCGCTGACCCCTCGCCAGGAACCCTAGCCTTTCCCGCTGTGGAAGGCTCTGTAAAAACAACAACAAAGAGGGCGTGAGAACTATTAAACAATAGTTCCCAGTGGGTAAGCCGCCGAGAGTGGCGAAGTACACCACTAGGTCAACTATGGCATGAGTAGATAGTAATAAGTGAGCAAGTAAGTGCAATAAGCCAGTGTAAAATAAACTACTCATGCTATTTGCTCAACGATCAAGAAATATCGACAGACTACAGGTATCAATTATCACGATGAATTCTATCAATCATATTACTTGACAATTTAACCAAACATATACCAGATTGCAAGCAGCTAATTCATTATGACCGGAATTACAGATAATATCATGTAATTACTTTCTACATTAGCAAGAATGAAACATTCTTTATGTCTCTAACCAATCATGATGTCAACTTCGAGGTTATTCAGTACTAAGCTCACTTTAGATATCAACTTTCTAGTCTGTTCATTAATAAGTCCACTTAACCCAAGACATATAGTAACTTTACTACTCTGTCCAGCTAAGGTTAAAGTACTTGACATAACCCAATTTCCAACGGACTTACTCAAGGTAAGTTCAAGCTGCGCCGTGCCTAATGGCCCCGTGGTAGTCAACATCCCTACTCTAGGAATGAGCCTCCCCCACGGCATTCCATTTCGCCGCTCACTTCGTACATTTGCGAGCATCTGTCGCTAAGCTGTTCGGGAGTGCTGGCTTGGGGGGGAGCGACCCCGCAAGCGTGTGCAAGAGCGCACAATGGCATGCAAGCCGTAGTCCACAGTATCACTCTCACAACAACATCATGTCCCTGACATGGAATCTCAACTCAAGCCACTCCGGAACGCGGGGCTTGGGGGGCGCGACCCCCGCAAGCATGTACGAAAGAGCATAATGGCATGCTAGCTATAGTCCAGGGTACAAATATCTCAACAGCATCATGTCTCTGACATGGAATCTCAACTCGACCCAAGGTCGGTCCTGTAGTACCCAATCATAAGTCACTCTCAACAACTTGTTGATATGATTCTACCAATAACCAGTATAACTTAACAAGTTAAGGCTTCACATCACGCTAGTGATTCTATCAGGTTATACCTGGTCAGTCATTCACAATCTCTCACTACTCCTTACACATAAGGAAAGTGGTTTACTAATGTTCTGATCAAAGACTCATGGCACATATCCTGTAGTCCAATATAAATCTCTATTTGACTATACAAGTATGTTATCATATCCAAATCTAGTTATTTACTAGATTATACTCAGTTGAATAATCATTCAAGTCATGCCATCTTATGAACTTACTTGAACATATATCATGAACATATATCATAATACAAGTCTATCATGTGAAAGCATAAGCGATAAACTACTCTTAACATGATCTCTATGCCATGCCTTCTACAATTAGAAATGCATATGCAATCAAAGGCCTTTACCTGATCTTTCAGAGCATAGCAATCATACTTGCTATATAGCAGTGCAAAGCCCAATCCTAAATACATCAATCTCTTTGTTATTCAACAGAGCTAATTAGTCCATTTACGACTTTATCATTATATCCTCTTGGATAACATCAAGCTAACACTGCACATGCAAGCTACTAGTATCATGAACACGTAGTACTTTAACAACATGTAACCATGTAGAGTAAACAAGTCACGAATCTTCCATTACTGTTTAAAGATGCTATCACATCCAATATTGGTCCTACCGGCATTACAATGCATGCCGTAATACATTCGGCCACTTATACAGGTATAGTCACATGAATATGGAATAACTTCAACTCAGATGTCAAAGAGACATTAGAGGGAAATTCACCCATTTCGGGAAGGTCCGACCCACCGATAAACGAAGCCTATGGTCGAGTTCACGTAGCTAAGCGATCCGGGTATTCCAGCTTCTCAGATTGACACTTCACTTCCGTAAAGCTCCAATGCTCGTCTTAAAACCAACTCAAATGTGTCTAAATGCATCACAATTGGTCTTTAAGCCCACTACGAATTAACACAACAAAACCAGTATTGAAATTACGACTAAACTAATTTCGACAATTCCTCAATTATACTGATTTGTGCTTAATCCCTGTTTGTGTTCAGTTAATACTCAAGTTTAAGCCTCTAAAAGGCTCTTTGATGTCAACCCAAAGATGACCCAAAGTCGTTGCGCTCTCGCTGCAGAACAACACCAAAGCGATCAAGCTTATATACAAGTTACAATAGTCGAATCCTTGTGAAATTAGGTTTCTAATACAAATTCCTGCTTACCTCAGGTTAGAACACCTTCTAAACCAGTCCCAAAGGTCACCAATTAAGCTCAATGTAATTCGAAAACCTGCTGCGAGCCATGATCCCAAAATCAGCCTTTTATCATCGAATTCGTGCCCAAACAATGAAGAAAAAGAAGTAGTTTACCTTCTTAGATCATAAACTCAGTCTCAACTGAGCTAAGCTACAATATCTGATCCTGTTACAGCAGCAAATCCCCTTTTCCTTTAGCTAGAAACCATAAAAACCAAACTCAGTACTCGACTCGACTAATAGAGCTTAGATTAGGGAAAAATTGAGTCGATTACCACACCAAGCTTCGAACCAGCAACCCACTGGTTTGGTGCTGCGAAAAACCTTCCAAAATACCCTCTCACACGTCCACAAGGGCTCAGCGCCACTCGCAAGCAGCGAAGAACAAGCGAGGCGACGAAATCGAGCTAAATCGTTGATTTCTATGTAGAGAGAGAAAACTTCTAGAGTGAGAGAGTAAGAGAGGTGCAAGGCTGCTTCTCAGAGCTCTAGCATCATCCACAAAGGTCCAGGGGTCGGGCTGGGGTGATATGGATAGAGATAAGATGTGAATTTACCGAAATAGCCTTACTGCCACGTATCTGGCACTGCGTACCGGTACACGATGTGGCTGTACCGGTACAGCAAGCAGAAAAATGCTGATTTCGCCAAAGCAATGCACTTTCTTGCTTTTAGTCATCCAATCACTCTCTAACTTGTACAAAAACTTGTCCAAGCCCTTTAGAATATGTAGGGTAGTTTCATTTACCATTTCCCACATTCGAACTTCATAATTGACCAATTTCAGAGCATTGCAATAGAATATTGCACTTGCAATGCACTTTTCCATTTCCAAGTATCTGTTTGCTCCAGTAATTTGCTGAAGCCTCTCAACAATCCTACAAAAGTTGTAGAAGAGTTCGAATCACTATTCCAACCCTCAGATTCACAGTTTGTCGAAATTCAGTGTATTACACCGTGGCAAATGGAAGAGAAAGGAAAGTGATCTCTAGGAGACACTTGGATACTGGATAGCCACGTGGATTTGGGGATAATGCTCGCTTGAGGATTGGAGATTGGAGATCTGCCGGAGTATGCCATCTCGTGATAGAGCAAGGATCCGGTTGGGATTGGCGCACTCGCGATTGGTCGATGCACCAATGATATTGCTTCTAAGCAATGCCGGTGATCAAATCGGAGTGAATTTTCCGATTGGGTGTGAAGCGCAAAGAGAAGCTATTTGTGTGCCGGTAATGCACTTTCGGCGTTACGCTTAGTAAGTGTGAGTGAATTTGGTCTCACATCCTCTGTAGTGGGCCTTTGGATGGTTCCGATAAGTGAAAGGCCACTCCAGAGTAGGAAAGTGCATTGAAACCCTCGATTACTCAATAAGTTGAGTTGAGGTGTGAGTTGGATTTGAAGTGAGTTAGTTTCGAGGACGAAACTCCTTTTAAGGAGGGGAGGATGTAAGGAACCGAACTTCTAAAATTATGATGTTATGGTGTACATTTGGTTGGAAAGCCATTTGAAGGGTTCCGGTGAAGTTCCGGTGAAGTTCGGAAGCATTCGGGCGTTTTTAGAGCGCGTAGGTGCGAAAATGGTACCCGAAAGGCTACATTGGACTGTGGACTAAATCCGGCATTAGCGTGGATGAAAAAATAATGTAAACACGCTCGAAAACATGTTTTGAGAGTCGCGGTGCGATTTGAAAAGAATCGGAGGCCAAACGAGCGAAAACGAGTGAAAACGAAGAAGAAACGAAAAAGACTGAAATTTGGCTAAGTCCTAAAAATGCTGAAATTCTGGACTTATGGGGACCGGTACCCCATTTGTATAGAGGACCGGTCCCTTATACAAAAAATTGCCCCGCGGGGCCAGTGCATTAAATAGAGAGTTGAGGGGCTTATTTGAATATATGGCATTATGGGAGTGTATAGAAGTGGGTGGGAGCTCTTTCTCTTCTCTCCCTCACACTCTCAACCCTAATATCCTCTCTCTCTCTCTAGAGCTCTTTCTCTCTCTCTCTCCAAGGAGGAAAAAGGAGAGGAGATTTGGTGGAGATTGAAGCTAGGAGCAAGTGTAGCACCTTCTTCTCATTCTTTTTCAAGCCAGGAGCTAGGTGTTGAGGTAAGCACTAACCTCTTTAATGGTATATCACAAGGGTTTGGATTTTATACTCTAGAACTTATTTAGTTAGAACTCTAGCATGCTCAATAAGTGCTTAATGCTTGAGTTTGGGGATTTAGAGATGGATTCTTGCAATGGTTACAACCTAGGGCTCTAAATAAGGGTTTTGGGAAATGTTGGGTTTTGATCTTATTTGGATGGTCGTAAACCTAATTGATAGGTGTCTAAACGCATTGGCGGCGACGGTTCGGCGATTCGTCGAGTCGGTGTGGAGATATCGCCAAGCGGAGGGCGTTTCGGCGTCGTTTCCACCCGAAAGGTCGAGGCGGCAACATGTGATCACGAATTCGGATTTCCTACCTCGCTTTGTCGCTAAGAGGTGGGGGGTGTCATTCCGAAGCAGTTGAACTGCTCCCTATGTCTAAGTATTATGGTTGATCAATTGTGCATATTGAACTCTTGCATTATAGGGTGCTTAATTGGTTGTTTCATATTCTTGCATGCTAGTGTGGTGTAGTGTTGCTTGTTTGTCACTTGAACCTAGTATGCATGAGATTGGAAAGTAGTGCTTTAGAACCCTGTAATGAGAGGATAAATGTTGATTTGATCCTAAATAGATGAAAACCTAGTGAATGTGTAATTAGTGTATTGGGAGCACTTAAACAAGAACGAGTGTTATCTAGTTAATGTTGAACACGAGAACAAGTGGCATCTAGATAAGGTTAATAACTTGACGAGTGGCATGACAAGTAGTGTCACGCCCCGGGGTCCATTTCAGTTTAAAAACGACATCACAAATAGAGGTCATGTAGGAATAGATAAATAACATCGATAACAAAATAAATGGACGTAGATATGAACAGTCGAGGAATGTATAGAGAAAGCAAATGATAACAAGGATGACATAAAAGTGACTGGGCATGACAACAAATCGAGAAGGACTAGACCACTCATGAGGAGCGGAAGTAGCCGAACGCCATGGGTGACCCTCCCCTCTGTACAAATGTACAAGAGTGGAGGGGGTGGTAAAAAGTCCATAGCGTCCGCTACCCATAACTCTGCTCTGCACTCCGTGTATGCATCGCCAGCAATCTAGAAGGCTGGGTCCAATAAGCCAAATCGAAAATGGGAATAATAAATACAACTATATCTCGAATCAACTGAATATACCAAGTCATGAAAATAATGTAAACTTGTACACCTAAAAGTACTTACATTATTTTACTAAAAACTTAAAACATTTTAGTTTCCAAAAGATGGGGAGCACCATCGCAAAAAAATTTCTTATTTCCAAAGGCACATCCCTTGTCAAAAGTTTTCTTAAAAGCACCCAAAGACAAATTTGTGACTTACATTTTGACACTACACTTACCACTTGCATACTTACATATCAATAGAAATATAAGTAGATCAACACTAACATAGGACCAACATGAAAACATGAACACGCTGCGGCACATTTATGTCCCCTCTGAGACAGGCACACTTAATTGTCACCTAAGGGACATAAACACCGCCTAGACCGTATGGGACCCCAGTCCAAACGTTTTTTTTTTTTAAGGCGACACAGCATAGGAACCAAATTGTTGAGTCCTTGGTGACTTTTTCGCAAAGTTCTCTCCTTAGATAGATTCCATTCTAGGGTTTTCTTGGAACCCTAAACGAACCTAGCCATTCACAACACGCCTAAGCCTGGGCCCCCTTGCTGTCCCTTTGCCCTAGCCGGCTCGCCTTCCGTCGTTATCTGCCGACCAAGTCCCGGCACGGCCGCCGCCGCCCCGAGCAGCAACCATCATTCATCCTCTCCATCTTCTCATCTCCTTTTATTTCTGGGTTGGGAGCTCGCGGCCGAGTATATTTGTTCTCAAGGCACCTTGTCGACATCGGCCCCGAGCCCTCGGGCGTCCTCTCCGCGGAATCGCCGCCGCCAGAGCGCCGGATGCGAACGCTGACGCGTCCATGCCGCTGCTGATCCTGCAGCCTTCCCACGCCCGAGCTTGGCCGAGTCGTAACCGCGGCCTCCCGGCGTAGCCACCGGCATGAACCCGCTCCGCCGCCCTCCCCCGGAGTCTCGGCGGCCCTCCCCGCAAGTCAGCGCGGCCCCTGGCGCCGCCACCGGCGCTTCTGCCAGCAGCAGCCGCCCCAGCCCCGAGCTCGGGCTGGAGGTTCTCTGCGCGCCCTCTCCTCCGCGCCGCAGCCACCTGCGGGTCAGCTCCCGCGGCGTATTCCTGTGTCACGACCTTCCGCGTCGCCGCCGCCCTTCGGGCCGCGCCGCCGCCAGAACCCATGGCGCGCCGCCCAGGTCTGCAAACCGAGCCATAGCCTTCGAGCCGGCAGCGCGTCGAGCCGTGGGGCTGCCGCTGCTGCTGCCCGCCGCCTCCTTGGTCTCCTCCTACCGGCATCTGGGACCGGCGCTGTCGTCCCCGACCTGTCCGGGCCATGCCGTCGCTGGGAGAGCCGCTGACCGTGCCTAGCTGTGTACGGGCTCGGCTCGGTCCACCGTCGCCGCCGCCACTCCGCGGCCAACCGGAGGCGGTGAGCATCGTATTCCTCCTCCCCCGCCATTCTGGCCTGCGCGCACCTCGGCGTGGCCTGCCGGAACGCCGGCCAGGACCAACCTTGCTCCGACCAAGCCGAAATAGGGCTTAATTTGAATGCTTTACTGGTTCGAGCAACCCGAGCCTCCCTGATCTCTGCGGAAGGGAGCACGATGCATCGTAGTAAATTTCATCATCTGCTCACCTTTTCTCGACTCGTCCGTTTTCGCATTGTCGAACCCTGTAGACGCTGTTTGGCTGCTGTTGGCAGGTTTACACACACTTGGCGGTGAATCTTGGCTGTCACGCATGCCTCTTGGAGGGTGGAGGCACCGGTGATCGTGGATCCCAGTGCTGATCACAGTGCTCACCTCTGATTTTGGATCAGCGTAGTCGTGATCGTTCTTGTTTGTGGACTTTTTCCCCAGACTACGCGCTGTTCGCAGAACCTTCGAGTTGCTCCCGCGCTTCCACAGGACCTGTTGCGCTCCGACGTGATCACGGCCTCCGGACGTCAGAGACCTATCGTATGGTCTCAGCAGAACTTAGAAGTCCTTCTGTTTGTGTTTGTACGTGCTTGATTGCTCTGATGTACATAAAATATGGAAGTTTATGTATATATTTCAGGGCTTTTGTGCAATTTGTCGCCCTTTGGGTTACTGTGGGACAGTGTGTAGAACATGTGTGGGTGTCCTCTCGGACTGATTGTCCATGATCCGTTGCTTTTGCAGAAATCGAAGAGTCGTTTCGATGCGCTTTTTCGACGAAATTCTGCCGAAAGAACCGGTTTCTGGTATCGGAATTTCTTCCGACGTCGTTTGTTTGCTACTGTTGAGTGGTCGATAAGCCTTATTGCTGTCACCATCATCACCTTGTTGGGTTCGGTGATGAGGGTGAGCGACGGTGGGTTCCGATTTGTCGAATTTGACACTTCCGGGAACCCGTATTCGTACAATTATCCGGTGAATAATTTGTGGTCGTAGGTGTCTATCTTATGTTTGCTTCCCAAAACATCCAAATTGGAGTGTTTGGTGGCGCGGGTGACTTGTAGCCACTGGGGTCGGGTGCAGTTCCGGGACGATCTTCAGTGGTCACCGACGGAGTCCGGTGCGCATTTTCGGGATGTCCGGCGAGTTCACGGTGTCGGGTTTATGAGAAACTGATCTCCGTGGTGTTGTTAGAGGGATTATGATGTAGTGTTTCTTAATTGTGGGTATCTCTCTCT
>NC_033632.1:8581436-8593825 GCF_001540865.1 Ananas comosus | reverse complement strand
CCTAGTCCCTCACAGCACAAGTAAAACGCGCGAATACCCCTCCACGTGCGATTTCACGCGAAACGGTACATAAAATGTCGCGACTTTTGCGAAAAATATCGTTTTACCAACACCGACCTCTCCTCGATCAACGCGCGATCTCCGCAGATCCGTCCGTCAGATTTGCGAACGGATCGCACCAGTACGATCAGCACCTCAGAGACAACAAAGCTACGATTTTGGTTCACCTCGAACGATCACGGATTCGCAACGAAATCCGTTCCTCTCTCCAACAGAAGAAACTACGCACAAAATACATATAAAACACGTATTTTTGGATTTTCTCGAAATCCGTGGGTCAAACTCAAAATCCGTCAATGCCAGTAGTTCCAGAATAGCTGAACCGATCGAAACGAGCTATTGGATCGCTATGAACGAAGTCTGATACGCGCCGAAAGCCAACTCTACTCCGTGGCTTCTCCGGAAAACCGGAGTTACTATTCACTTAAGTGAAAACTAATAATCGCGTAACTTCTCCGTTCTAACTCATTTTCTCCTGAAACTTGACGAATGCTTATGTAATTAAATTACACACATAAACATCATCAACAGTGAATCTAATTGCACTATCAAAATCTCAGTCCTTACATTATCCCCCCCTTAAAAGAAGTTTCGTCCCCGAAACTTGACCACATACCCACCGAAATCGAATTCAGATAATACTTCCACCACTGTGATACCACCTTTGAGTACTGGTCAATTACATCTGAATATATCAACCTCCGTAGAAGGGAAAAATAGGACTGCGGTTCCACCAGGACAAATCGAGGGAAAACGTACCAACCCAAAATCTACAGACCAAAACTCATCGGGATCAATACCATCCTATAACTTGCGGACAAAGACAGTCCCGCGATTATCAGATCCTAAATCGCCAATTCTGAGATAAATAATCAACATTTAGAAATTTAGGTCCACTCTACCTTGGTCTGCATAGCCGTAACCGATTCGACTACGTCGCAAGTTCACGTAGAAAAGTCACGAGACAACCATTTTAATCTAGAGTCTATTTTCGTAGACTGAAACGAAAAACTCCAACTATCCAACAACGTCAACCTGCTCACCAAGAGCGAATACGAAACATTGTTCTAAGACCTGAGTCAAAATTCTCGCTTTGGAGACCACAGTCTCCTACCAGTAACCACACAGACTGCCAACCTCATCAACGTAAAGTCACCTGCGACAATCTATAGTCCTAGGTCCAAGACCTCACTTTCCACCTGACCAAAAAGGTCCAACTGACAACACCCAATAAGCTAGACAATTTTGTCTCCTCAAACTTAATCTGGTACCAACAGACCACCAAATACTCTTGCAAGTCCATCACTTGATGCACAGGTCGCCAATCACACCATGCGATACCAACCCTCGGTGATGCTCAACACCTGTCTCCACAAGACCCTATCGCTGCCGTCCTACCATGGACCCTAGCGATCGATGTTCCCAGCAACACCCGATTACTTGTCTCATTGAGACCCAAGCGCACCCGTCACCAATTTGACTGGACAAGCATACCATTTCAAGGTTTGCACGTTAAGCCAAGTCGCAAACCTTTTACGCTATCACATATGGTGACAATCAAAGCTAACAACCAGGCTCAAGTCACTCCACTGATTCAGAACCTCACGACAATAGACCGAGACTACTAACCAAACAAACCTTTTAGTTGTGGAAGGCACAACTAAAGAGCTACGAACACCCAAACTCGAACTAGAGTCCAAACCCTTTATCAGTGACGATAAGTCCACTGTGCAAAACCTGCCAAGGAATAACCCAAGGCTCGCTACGTGGTCAAAGATGACTATCATTCTAGCTTTTCCCACACAACAGTCTAGAGAACACATCGACCCAATCCATAAGTCCCAAACGGGAAGATAGTATTTCGTCCCTCTTTCGACAGTATATTGTCTGCAGCCAATATACTTATCAAAAGAAAAGCGAAATATCCGGAGATTCACTACCAACAACAAGTTGGAAGTGTGACACATTGAAGTATCAAGTCACTTGATACCTCTTCATGGAACCACGAGTTCACAACCATTACTATCGAAACGTCGACTTTACAAGTCGACATTTGAAATCAGAACAACCCTGAACCGACTTACAGGGAGTCCTCTAATTTTCAATATCTGCAAGCTGTTAGCGACACTAAGCCGCGCACCGTAACAACTGAGGCTCTAGAAAACAGTTTCTCCAACCGATTTTCGCACCTCAACCGAGCTATAATCAAAGCTCCGAGAATTCCGACAATACCCTGGAATATCTCGAATCTAGGCGAAACCTATCACCAACTACAACTAACCCACAACACACCAATTTAGGTGTTAGAACAATCGCATACGATGTATGTATTAACAGGGACCTGACACCAAAACTGTGTCAATCCGACTCTGGTAGGAAGAATGAACGAGGAAAAGGTCGTAAGATCCGAACCGCTGATTCCAATCAGCAATCAAGGAGGATAGGTAGGCATCACAACCCTACCCAAAGATCTGCGGAAGCAATACTAACAATGCAGTCGCTGAAACGACCGCAATCCAAACCCTGGGCTACACCCTAGTAGCACCACTGAAGTCGCGACCGTAACTGGTCTAAGCACCATCTCCGTAGAGACATTCGCAGTAGCTCTCGTGTCCTAAGTAGAGAGAGTGGCCTGGGCGTCGGCAGTCATGACACTCGCCTAGGCCCAGATCATTGGCCTTTCAAGGCCCCACCTGACAGGAATGGCTACACCTGGGTAACTTCACCCTACCACTCGATGTCTGAAAGTACACCGCCACTACCCCCGACTTAGACACTAGCTTGTGCGAACCGTAACACATACAGAAACCATGCACTTCGAGTTTAACAAACTCGAATGCACACCGGGACACAAGTCCAAACCCCGCACTCACGTGCCTATACACCGTAAGTCTTCCTAAGGGTCAACCTAACCAATGGTTCAGCTTCATTTACTTTTCAAAACAACCTGTGAACGGTGTTGTGGTTGTAACCTCGCTCTGATACCACTTTAATCTGTCACGCCCCGGGGTCCATTTCTGTTTAAAAACACAGCGGAATTTTTTTTTTTTTTGCAAACCTGACCCCAGGGTATGCCAGATCCGCCACAAATACAGGGAATCCACTGTTAATTCACACGGACAGAATCTCCCCTGTATTTGCACGGCGTCGCACAAGTACAAAAGTACAACCAGGATACAATCACAACTAGATGAATATAAAGATAACTATACATTCATACGTTCACCATTCACATCACAGTTTTACATTCAGTGTTTAAACAGAAACCCACGAAAATTCTTTTGAAAACTGTTCCCTACACGGAAACCTTTATTCTTTAAAAAAACGCTACCACGAGGGGTAGAAAACCTTTGATTTTACAAAATTCAAAAATCATTTTATTACATTCATGAAAATCCACATGTTCAAATGTAATAAAAGTACTGAACCATATAAGTCAACTAAGCTCTATATCAACATAAATAATAAGGGTAAAAGCTAAACCGAATAACCTGGGTCGGAAGATCTAACGACCGCTACGTACGTGCCTCACGTCTCGTCTCAATACCCATCGCCTGCGATACCTGAAAAATGGTGGGGGAGGTGAGAACATGTAAACATGTCTCCCCTCCCAGTGGGTACCGCAAGCCGATGAAGGCGAGGAGTACTCACCAGATCAGGAAGAGCTTAAACAAAGTACGGGTCAGTGAAAAATACAGTAGGAACAAATAGTAAACAAGAGATATGAAGGACTGACAAGTATGAGATGCAGGTAAATAAACAGTAGGCTACAATAAACAGATAAGGATGTCTGAGAATAACACTACAGCTACTGTATGCATGTGTCGATCTGCGCATAACCTCAAAAAATACGCCAATCCGTAGCCATATTGCTGAAGCACCTCACAGGCCCATGCCCACTGCTCAATCTGTTCCTTGACTGGTTGGCTTCGGCAATGAAGCCCCTGGGTCAGACCATGTACCTGACGCCTCTGCTAAATGAAGCCCCTGGGTTCAGACAGCCATATACCTCGCCAAAAGCCATTGCGGCTCACGGGTTGGCAATCCAACCCATCTTTTCCGGAAAGAACACCTCTTGCGGTGGATCGGAGCCGTTGCTGGTGTATCGTGAGATAGGTTACCTGCAGTGCCGATCAATGTAGTATGACTCAATTAGATATCTATCGTCGCAACTAGCCGACAATTCCAGACCCTCAGGCACAGCGCCGACCGTATAGGCCATCAGCAATAATCGGGCTACGTATGTCAAGATTAGAACTGTAGACTCGACCGAATAGGTATAGATATACAAATGGGAACGCCCCAACCAAAATCACAGACATGATAGAATGTAGCAGACGTCGACACGAATAGGTCACAAAATACTGATACTTAAGAATTCGAACGACTAGATTCCGGTCTGATCTCATAGATATCCGAAATCGCTCTAATGCTATATATACGACGGAATCAGGGTATTGCCCCAGAATACTAAGTAGGCAACAAGGAAACATGTATCACATAAGGATAGATATTACTCCTACACATGATACTAAGGCATAGAAATTCTTAGTAGAGTAAAAATCAACAAACTGGTGTAATGTTAAACGATAGCAGTGCCAAAGGCCAACAATATAATATCGCATGGATAATACAAGAAGAGCAAGGGTAAGAAAACATCACCGAGGTGCACCACTGTCCACGTTGATGCGAAGTACCACACTGTACAACTCTGCCGCGCCTTGTCTTTCTTACTGGCAAAAGAACGTCACAGGACCTAAGGAGGGTCCACATGGGGTAGTGTTAACCCACAACTTAAGAAACACTACATCATAATCCCTCTAACAAACCACGGAGATCAGTTTCTCAAACCGACTACCGTAACTCGCCGGAAGTCCGCGAAAATCGCACCGGGACTCCGTCGGGACCACTGAAATGTCCTGGAACGGCACCGACCCATGCTACAAGTCACCCGCGTGCACAAAACACTCCAATTTGGATGTTTTGGCAGCAAACATAATAACACACGACCACAATTATCGCCGGATAATTGTACGAATACGGGTTCCCGGAAGTGTCAAATTCGACACCGGAACCCAGCGGTCTCTCACCCGTCATCACCGAACCCACAAGGTGATGATGGTGATCAGCCAACAAGGCTTATCGACCACTCACAGAGCAACACAACCGACGTCGGAAGAAATCCAACCAAAACCGCGTTCTTTCGGCGAATTTCGCCGAAAAACGAATCGAAATCGACTCTTCGATTTCTGCAAAAGCTAACGGATCATGAAAATCAGTACAGAGGACACCACACATGTCTTACACACTGTCCACAGTAGCCCCAAAGGCGCACAATTGCAACAAGCCCTGAATTTTACTAAAATCTCCAATATTTTATGTAAATCGGCAATAACATAGCCCGTACACGCAAACCGAGGACTTCTAAGTTCTGCTGAGACACATACTGATAGGTCTCGACGTGCCGGAGGCCGTGTCTCATGGTCTGGAGCGCAACAGGTCACTGTGGGAAGCGCGGGAGCAACCGAAGTTTTGCGAACAGCGCGTAGTCGGGGAAAAATCACCAAACAGAACGATACGACATCCGCTCTGATCCAAGATAAGGTGAGCACTGTGATCAGCACTGATCCACGATCACCGTGTTACCTCCAGAGGCATCGGGACACGCTCGGGATCACCGCCAAGTGTGTACAAACCCGCAAGAGCAGCCAAACAGGCTCTACAGGTCGACATGCGAAAAGCGGAACGAGTCTCCCCGACGAAAATAAGGTGAAGACGATGATAGAAATTTACTACGATCATCGTGCTCCTTCCGCAGAGATCGGTGGGAGGCTCGGGTTGCTCGCAACAGTAAAGCATTCAAATTAAGCCTATTTCGGGCTTGGCCGGAGCAAGGTTGCTCCGGCCGCTTCCGGCGGCACGCCGAGGTGCGCGCAGGCCAGAGATGGGTGGCGGGGAGGTGAGGAACACGATGCTCACCTCGGTTGGGCGGGAGAGTGGCGGCGGCAACGCGGAACGACCGAGCCCGCACAAGCTAGGCACGGTCCAGCGGCTCTCCAGCGACGGCTATGGCCGGCCAGGTCGAGGGACCGACAGGGCAGCGCGGTCCCCAGATGCCGGGAGGAGGAGAAAGGGAAGGCGGCGGGCGGCAGCAGCGGCGGCCCACGGCTCGAGCGTTGCCGCTAGAGCTAGGCTCTGTTGCAGACCTCGGGCGGCGACGCCCAGGGTTCAGGGCGGCCGGCGGCGGCCCGAAGGGCGGCGGCGACCGCCGGGAAGGTCGGTGGACACAGGAGACGCCGCGAGTGACCCCAGGTGGCTGCGGCGCGGAGGAGAGGGCGCACAGAGACTTCAGCCCGAGCTCGGGGCTGGGGCGGCTGCTGCTGGCCGGAGGCGCGGTGGCGCGTCCGCAGGGCGCCGGCGACCTGCGGGGAGGGCCCCGAGACTCCGGGGACGGCGCGGGGCGGGTTCATCGCAGTGGCTGCGCGCGGGGAGCCGCGGGTTAGACTCGAGCCTGGGCTCGGGCTGGGAAGCTGCAGGATACAGCAGCGGCTGGACGGCAGGGCGGCGCTCCGGGCGGCTCGGGCGGCGGTCGATACCGCGGAGAGGATGCCGAGGGGTCGGGGCGACGTCGACAAGGTGCCTTGAGACAAGTATAACCTCGGCCCGAGCTCCAACCCGGAAGAAAAAGGAGATGGAGAGAGATGGAGAGGGAGGAATGGTGGTTGCTGCGGCGGCGGCGGCCCCGGACTTGGTCGGCAGCGACCGGAAGGCGAGCGGCTAGGGCAAGGGAAGCAAGGGGGCCGGCTAGGGTTTGCTGGAAGTGGCTAGTAGGTGTTAGGGTTCCAAAGAAACCTAGAATGAATCTATACCAAGGAGAACCTTTGGCGAAAAAGTCACCAAGACTCAATAATTTGTCCCTAGTGCCCTCACAGACACAGAGTAACGCGCGTACGCTCCTCCACGTGCGATTTCACGCGAAACGGTACATAAAATGTCGCGACTTTTGCGAAAAATATCATCTTTTACCAACACCGACCTCTCCTCGATCAACCGCGCGACTCCGCAATCCGTCCGTCAGAGTTTCGAAGCGATCGCACCAGTACGATCAGCACCTTCAGAGACAACAAAGTACGATTTTGGTTCACCTCGAACGATCATAGGTTCGCAACGAAATCCGTTCCTCTCTCCAACAGAGAGAACTACCGCACAAAATACATATAAAACACGTATTTTTGGATTTTCTCGAAATCCGTGGTCAAACTCAAAATCCGTCAATCCAGTAGTTCCAGAAGCTGAACCGAGTCGAAACGAGCTATTGGATCTGCTATGAACGAAGTCTCCGATACGCGCCGAATAGCCAACTCTACTCCGTGGCTTTCTTCCGAAAAACCGAGTTACCATTCAACTTAAGTGAAAACTAAGAATCGCGTAACTTCTCCGATTTCTTAACTCATTTTCTCCTAAACTTGACGAATGCTTATGTATATAAATTTACACACATAAAACCTATCATCAACATGAGTTCAATTCACTATCAAATCTCAGTCCTTACAAGTAGAGTATAGGTGAAAACGTTGTGTGCATGTTGAACTGAGGGATGAATAAGTTCCCAGTGATGTGTGAGCTATGAGTGGCAGGGTAATCCTCAGTGACGGGATTTGATCATACTCACATGTCTGTTTCAGAGCTGTAGGCAGTCGCTCCACACAAGCCGTGCGCTCTGGAGTTGTCAGCACGATAGGGATGAGCCTTTTGGCGTCCCGCAGGATGATCTCCGGTGAGTGAGTATGATTTCACTATGAGTGATACGATTCCTCAACGCTACTGAGATGAGTATGGATCGGGTAAGTGAGCGGATCCTGCACGACTGTGAGATTGAGATTGAGCTTGTGGCACCGTACGTTGAGAGGTTGGGCGAGTGAGCGGATCCCCCCTTAGATGACTAGATGAGGGATAGCCTTTTTAGGTCCCCGCAGATGGTCTTGGGTGATGTTGAGCGGGATACGTCACTCAGTGTGACGCGATAGATGTGGCACCTATAAAGGGGGCCGTTGGATTGAGACGTGAGATTGAGGGCCGGAGCCCCAAACGCTTAGGCAAGTGATTTGGTGATTTAATGAATAGCATCGTTGTTGGACATAGTTCATTGGTAGCTAGCCTTTTACTTATTTAGTGCATGCATTCATAGCATTGGATTTGAGGCATAGTAGGATACTTGCATTTATCTAACTTAACTTTTTATTGTTATTGTTGATGTTTCATACATGATACTTTATCTATCTATGCTATCTGTCTGTCTTCCTATGCCTGCTTAGACTAGTGGAGGAGAGTCGACCGGAGTCGGCGGCAGAACCTACTGGGAACTATGGACAATAGTTTTCAGACGCGCACTTGTTGCAGGCTGAGTACGAGTGCATCCAGCGAGGATCGTGGTAAGGGCTGTAGCACTCTAGTGTTGGTAGCCTACCTCCCCTTTTTGCATTAATGAGCTAACGCCGATGTACTTGAGAGTAGATGATGTATAGGTTGTGAGGGTGTTGTTATGAGAAAGCAAGCAACTTTATGTTTAATTTTGAAAGAATGTAAGTAAATCAAATGTATTAAACAGTTGAAATGATTTAATAGATAGTATCTCTCTTTTGTTCACGATTGTTTATTACTTGTGATGCTTGCTCTTGGATTGTTTAGGCAGCTGTTGTGCTGCTCGTAGTTGATGATTGATTGAGTGTATGTAATTCAGTCGTATTTCCTAGCATTTGCTTGTACACAATGCTTGATGCTTGGCCTTGACGGACAGAGGAGGTGCTGTCCGTTTCGCGTTCTGTTCGACGCGGCGCGAACCTGACCAAATAGGTAAGCGGCTTCGGGGCGTGATAAATCACCGTTGAGAGGCTTCTAGAGAGAAGAGACGAGAGAAGAAAAATGGAGTGAAGGGTGTTTCTCTGCGTGGAACACAACAAAGGGAGATGGGCCATTTTATAGGCTGGCCACACATTGCAATAAACCCTTAACAATTGCATTTGCAACATACTGCACTAATGCCAGTTTTCTGTGCACTTGTACGCGGTTACGCGGGTAATCTGTCACCTGGTTAACGCAGCTGCGCAGAGGCTAATAGCCCGAGAGCTGCTACTCTCGTCTGTAATACGGGTAGCGGTAGCTAAACTAGGGGTTCACAACGGTTAAGCAGCTTCGCCAGAGACCGAAACCCGAGGGTTGCTATCCTCGATTTGCTGCGGAGTACCGGTACTATACCCTGATGCTTACCGGTTTAAGCAATGACCCAGACTGCAAGTTTATAGCACTTGTTCGACTTCTATTTAGAGCAAGAATGCTAAAACTCATATCTCTCCTAGAACTCAACTTGACACTCTTTCCAACAATGTATTGGAATGTCAAATGGAATATGTCTAACCATCTCTCTCGCCACGTTTTGTGTTCTTTTATACCAAAGTGGTTTAATACGAACGGGAAATTCAATATCTTACATCCTCCCCTCCTTAACAGAGTTCGTCCCTCAGGAAACACTTAATTGCAAAACACAATTCAACTCAACTCAACTCCTCGAAGAGATGATGATGGTGCTGGTCTGCCGCAGAACGTCAGAACCGAACCCGCCATAAGGTTGTTTCTATGGCGAGTGGTCATTCAATGTAGAGGTTTAAATTTGTTTATATTTTATTTTGAAATTAGGATTAATATGATTCGTGGCTTTCCAACAGACTCAAGAATGCTGTGTAATTACCCCACACTTTCGTGTTAAGAACCGGCTCGATTAAGGACCAAATATAAATGCTGAAATAAAAACAGACAAAACGCAAATAAAATTTTATGATATGATCTTGTCGTTTACATGGTTCAGCATGGGCATTCCCCACTGTACATGAATTTTATCAAACTAACTAAAATGCCAATCTAGTGAAGCAAGTTTTGAATTTATTGAATCCGAAGTATGATGTATTAGGATTCAGTTGGATTGAAGATTGACTAGATCGTAAGTATATGGTTAAAGACCATAGTCGATCTTAGACTCTATGTATTAGAGTCTAATTGGCTCTAAGTATATATCTATAGTCCGATTATATCCACTTGGTTATATGTTCCAAGATGGAGATGTACGTCAGACCTCAAGTATATGTATTGAGGTGTGGATCGAATTACCGAAAGTAAGGAGTGGCTAATTCCCTGACTATATGTATCAGAATTAACAGAGTTTTTCACTCTAATTTATATGTTGCTAGAATAAGATCTAAACTAAGCCTAAGTAATATATTAAGAGGTAGTCGGATTTGAACTGCTAAGTATATGTATTAGAGCTCTGATCGGGTTAAGCGAATTTCACTCTTAGGTTATATGTGCTAGAGCGAAAGGCTGACTAGACCTTAAGTATATGGGCTTAGACTAGTCGAGCACGGTTTTGACTTTCCACTCTAGGTATATGTGCTAGAGCAAAAAGACTGACTACACCCTAAGAATTATATGTTAAGGTTAGTCCGAGTATGGTTTGACTTCCACTCTAAGGATATTGTGCTAGAGCAAAAGACTAACTAGACCTAGTAATGGGTAGGGTTAGTCGACATGGTTTGACTTTCACTCTCCAGGTATAGTGTGCTAGAGCAAAAGGCTGACTAGATCCTAAGTATATGTTGTTAGGTAGTCGAGTGAACTCTAAGTATATATGTTGAGTTCGAATAAACTTGATATCCATTGACTGAATTCTAACCAAGTATATAGCTTAGAAGCTGCTGTCGATTTGGAGATATTTTGCCTTATCATGTGGTAAGGCGATTGAGCTTAGGCCCTAAAGTATCATGTATTTAGGGTAGTCGATTATTTAATTTTAACTCAGGTATATGGCCAGAGAAAAAAGGTTCACGATGGATTTGGGTATTGGTTCATGAGATTTGAGTATGAATTTGGATATGGTTCATGAATTTGGTGTACTGGACTTAGTTCATTAACTTGATATGGTTCATAGATTTGGTGTATGGACTTGGTTCAAATGAATTGGATATGGTTCATGGATTTGTGTATGGATTTGGTTCATGAGACTTGGATATGTTCATCGGTTTGGTATAATGGACTGGTTTTTCATATAACTTGATATGGTTCATCGATTTGGGTACGGACTTGGTTCATGTTCAAGAAATTTGGGTTAGTTAACGACTATTTCGGTGCGTTTGATTTGGGTTTAGTTTAACAGACTTTTCGGTACGTTTGAAATTTGGGTTTTATAACAGACTTTCGGTCGTGTTGAAATTTGGGTTTTAGTTAACGCACTTTTTGGTCGTTTGAAATCGAGATGTTCATGAAGCTGATTCATGAAATTAATTCATGCTAGGAGCCCGTTTGTAAAGTCCATTGAATTAATTGATGAAATTAATTCATGATAGGGGCCATTTGGAGAGCTCATTGAATTAATTCATGATAAGGAGCCATTTGGAGGGCCCATTAATTCATGAAATTAATCTATGAAAAGGAGGGCTCATAAAATTAATTCATAGAATTAATCCGTGATAAAGGGCCTATTTGGCAAACCCGTGAAATTAATTTGTCGAATTAATTCATAATAGAGGGGGCCTTTGGAAAGCCCAGGAAATTAATTCATAGAATTAATTCATAATAAAAGGCCCATTTGGAAAGTCCATGAATTCGGTTTGGGTTGGAGGTATTTGGATGACATAGGTTTGGTAGATTTGATTGGGTTTATTTATGGACTTTGGATTTTGGATCTTTGGGTTTTGGGATCTTTATTTGTGGACCTTAGATTTTTTTTGGGATTTTGTTTGTGGGCTTTTGGATTTTTGGAATTTTATTCGTAAACTTTGGGTTTTGGATCTTTGGGTTTTGGGTTAAGAAATCCATTCATATGAATTTTTTATTTCTTTTGGACCCAAATCTGCATGTGGGTTAAGATTGTTTCGGACTTTATAGGGTCTGGGCCATGGACCCAAATCTGTATGTGGATTTGGATTAGTTTCGGACTTTACACGTTTTGGGCCTTGGACCCAAATCTGCAGGTGGACTGAAATAGATCTTGGATTTTATATGTTCCGGGCCCAATTCTGTATGTGGGCTGAGTCGGGTTTCGGGCTTTAATATTCTGGGCTTTGGACCCGAATTTCCATGTGGGCTCTGCATTATTTTTTTTTTGACTGCTTATGAAATTGTTTATTGGGCCATTTTCAAAATAATTCAAACCCAACTCCTCAGATTTTGTTTTTTTTTTTTTTTTTTGACTGAGAGAAATAAAAACTCTTCTTTTTTTTGTTCTTTTCTTCTTCTTTTTTTTTTCTTTTCTGTTGATTCTTTTTCTTTTCCTTTTTTTT
>NC_033632.1:8579957-8581062 GCF_001540865.1 Ananas comosus | reverse complement strand
GTTCGTCCGCTTTGTTCTGTCGAATGCTCAAGAACCGAAGCCTGTCTTTTTTTTTTTCTTTTTTTTTTTTTGCGGTACGGACAAAGAAAGGGGGTGCACATGGCACCCCTCCTCTGTCAGGAGAGAGAGAGAGAGAGAGAGAGAGAGAGAGAGAGAGAGATTGATAAAGTGAGAGTGAGAGGCAGGGACTATATAAACTCCCCCTTTTTTTTTCACCTCTTTTCTTCCTTTCTTTTTCTTTTCTTCTGCTTCTTCGGATCTTCTTCTTTTTTTTCTTGCTCAAAAGAGAATTCTCTCTCCCCCTTTTATTTCGAAATTTAGAGCTCCTTTTATATAAGGTTCCAAGGTGATTCCTATTTAGGAATAACTTAATAAAAATCAACCTATTGAGGAAACAAACCTCAATCAACTGACTATGCTCCTTTTATTTTATTTTGAATACTTTCCCTCTTTTTTTTCCCCATTTTTTTGAATTTAGGTAGAATATGACATCTACTCTAATTAGGATCTATACTTTATATATATATGTGCGCCTTCTCTCTTTTTTTTTTTTAACTTGAACAAGTGCCCCCCACCTTTCTATTGTGAACTTTCGGAGAGCAAAAGAAAGGTGAATATTTTTTTCTTTTTTATTTTTCTTTTTTCGCACGTGGATTTTTCCTTTTTTTTCTTTTCTCTTTTTTTTTTTTTGGCACGTGGATTTTTTTGCACGTGGATTTTTTTCTTTTTTTTTTTCTCTTTTTTTGCACGTGGATTTTTTTGCACGTGGATTTTTCCTTTTTTTTTTTTTGGCACCGTGGTTTTTTTTTTTTAAGCTTAGCTTTCTCTTCCTTTCTTTTTTTTTTGTTTTGGTCTTTTTTTTTACTTCTCCCTTTTTTTGTAGACCGAACCCCTTTTTTTTTTTTTTAAATCGATCCTCAGTTATCTATTTTTTGTTTTTTTGTTTTTCATGTTTTTTTTTTGTTTTTTTTTTTTCTTTGTTGTCAGAAGCTGTTCCTCCTTTTTTTTTTCAATTCGGATTCTCTTTTTTTTTTTTTTTATTTTGTACATCCATATATTATGGCCTGTAGGTTTAATCTCTTCCCTCTTTTGTCTCTATAGAGTC
>NC_033632.1:8510690-8579554 GCF_001540865.1 Ananas comosus | reverse complement strand
CTTTTTTCTTCTTTTTTACTCGATCCTCAGTTTCTTTTTTTGTTTTTGTTTTTGTTTTTTTTTTTTTTTTTTTTGTTTTGTTTTTTCGTTTTTTTTTCTTTTTTTTTCTTGTTGTCAGAGCTCGTTTCGCCTCTCCTTTTTTTTTTTTTTTAAAGTTCGATTCTTCTTTTTTTTCTCTTTTTGTGTACTCATTCACATATATATATATATGGCCGTAGAGTTTAACTCTCTTCTCTCCTTTTGTTTTAGATGTCTATGGAGAGCGTTCAAGAATGCTATGCTTATATCGGAGCCCCTACTTCTCGCGCTCGTCCACTTTTTGACTGTGGCCCAGAAATTTTTTACGAGAGACTCTATTGAACTAGTGGGCAGTTATGCGTTCTTCTGCGATGGCCAATTTCACCCAAGGATATTTTATCAATGCCGGATCGGATAATATTATTTTACTAGAACCCACGGGGAATACAAGCGGGGCAGAGGACGTGCATTGTTTGGGCCTCTGCATTTTACAGGGTCGCCCTAGTTGGCGGGGTCTTCGAATTCTGGGCGACGGGACTGTCTTGAACGGCCTTACAGAATGGAAAGATGACATAATCCAATGATTTAAAACCACATTATGTTCAGCTGATATTCTCGGAGGAATTATCGCCTTTGGGGGTAAATATGAATTAGACTCAAGAATATTCAAGGGTTTAGTGGAAGCTTGGTGTTCTGAGACTAATACTTTTCATTTTCCTTATGGGGAGATTGGTATTTCTCTTTGGGATATCAGGATATTAGGAGGCATTCCTATTCTCGGAGAGATGTATGAAGAGTTCATACTGAGAAACTATGATCTTGATATCTATGCTGCTAGTCTCACTTCTTTACTTACAGTATATGAATGGCTTACTATCAGAAACCAAGGGGTTCCGGTTTATTACAATCACTGGATTGATTATTGGTATCGAGGTGATATCGCGTCTTCTTCTCGACCACGTTTGATTAGCGATGATGAGCATTGTATTGGCCCACCCATCAGGGACAATGGTTACAGGGCTGCGTTCTTATCATTGTGGCTTTGCAAATTCATTATGCCATCAGGCCAAAGGGATACGATTCGCCTAGAGGTCTTTGTTATGGCCTCCAAACTGGGTGAGGGGCTCAAAGTCGCTCTAGCTCCTGCAGTGTTATGCTCAATTTAAGTGGCTTTAGGTCACATGGCCTCTGATCCGCGGGGGCCTTCCAATTCTAATTACCGCTTCCCCATTCATTTTTTGGCAACGTAGATTCATTCTCACTTCCGAGGTACTTGCACCCGCATAAAATTCGATGCCGAGGATATAAGGATGCTAAATTGCATGCAAATTCCCGAAATGTTGCGATTTAAAGATGCGAGAATTACTTCTTATAATTCGAGAAGACATCACCAAGACGCAAGGAAATCGAGGATACATCTATGGCAACAGGATAAATTCGTTTGGCGCCCGTTCCCATTCGCTCCATCCATAGAAGGTTGGGTTCATGAAATAGTTAATTTGGTGGGGATGATGGAGTTCCCAGATAATATCAAGAAGTACCTGATGTCCATCCGTCATAGCATCATACCACTTCGTATGGGAAATATACTCCATGCACAACCTTACAATCCTCACAGGTTTGCTCGCCAATTTGGTTTTGATCAACACTATGCTAGAGATGCTGACAATATAGTTAGGGTTGTTTCAGCTGGTGTGTTGAGAGGATATTGGTCACACTTCATAAGAGTCCGTCATTTTACTAGATTTTTTATTCGAGATGCGAATCGTGTTGGAAAACCAACACGTTTGTACGCTCTTTGGTGGAGGAGTATGTTAGAGCCTTATTTCTCATCCGGAATTGATTCGTTGGTTGAGCATGAATTAAACCCAAAGAAAACTCATGAATTGATTCCTAGGTCTTTTTGCCTGTTGAGTCTCGGCGTGGTGCTCATGATATAAGTCTGTTTGCTCATACAGCTAAGCAAAATCTCTTGGCAGAATCTGCTCATCTTTCTCTTCAGCAGATGCACGAGATTCCGGACGTTCCTAATTCATCTTTGCTTGTGCATAATCGATTCGAACCCAATATAGTAAACGATCAGACCACTGCAAAGAGAGGGCTTCCCGAAGACTCGAGCCGCAGAGACCCGAAAAGACCCTGTGTTGATGCATCAATGGCCACGACGAGCGTTACAAGAGAAAAAGGTAAGCATTTATGCATTGTCCTTTCTTTTTCCCCTTTTCTCTTACTTATTTATATCTCTCTTTTTTTTTCTTCTTTTTTTGTAGACTATCTTAACGAGAATACTTATTCTCCTATTATCGGCAACGAAGTAGAGCCTCCTCTGGTTCATGCTTCTTTCGAAGGGGGTGGTGAGTCTTTCTTCAACATCCATTTCTCTCCTCTTTTTTTTTTTACTAATTCCCCTATGTTTGTTTATGTAGGTCGTAACCATAATCCCTTGATTGATGCCAAGACTATTGTGGCGGATCCTCAGGATATCGCTTCCCCACAAGGTGCCTCTCTTTTTTTTTTGAATTAAAATATGAGCAGGTCTCCTAACTACCCCTTTTTTTGTTTGCAGAGATCGAAGATAGTATCCCTTCTCGATACAACCCTGAAGTCAATTATGAACCGACTCCATCAGCTAGTAAAGATAATTCGGACTCGCCTCAAAATACGGTAATCTTGAAGACCACTCATATGTTTCCAGTATAATGATGACTGATTTGTTCTTCTTCTCCCTTTTTTCAGCGGGTGGTCGATGAAGATGTCTTAGATATAAATGAGTTTGGGGATAATGTTGATGATACTGCTACGACAAGAGGTGTAGAGATTAAATCTGTACATGGAGATGATCCTATTGCGACTGTGAGCGTTTTGCCGGAGAACGTACTTTCGAAAGAAGGTGATGGTGTAGGTCATCCAATATCTTCTGACCTTGGCATTGGACAGGGAAGTAGACCCACCTTGATAGATCGTTTGATCGAGATAGTGAGAACCTCCAGTTATCACACTTACCCTGTTGTCCAAGAAAAAGTTATCAAGTATTGTGAAATTCTATCCTGTATAGGGTTTGACGTCTCAGGCTTAAGTACGCGTCTCTAACAGTTATTTAAGGAAGCAGAAGCTATTCGAGAGGTTGCAGCTCATCCATCTTATTCTTCGTCAGCTTATATTTTGAAGGCCAAGGAGCACATGAATCGAGTCACTAAGGAGCTCAAAGATTATGACTCTAAAAGGAGTTCTCTGACCCGAACTAAGGAAGATACTTTGACTTTACTTGATCAACAGCGCCAAAAGGTTGAGGATTTAGAGAAGACTCTTGTAGCAGCGCGAGCAAAGAAAGCAGAATTGAACGACAAGGTCAATATTATAGACGAATGTATCTCTCGGCTTGACTCGGGCAAAGATAAAGCTATGGCAACAATAGAAGGAGAAATTGAAGAATTTGGAGTGATCAAGAGTAGTCATAGCACGACAGTGGAATTCAATCACCTTTCTGATCTCATAAAGGATTTTGAACTCCATTGCAAGGAGTTTGATTTATGAGCCTCCATTTTCTGTAGAACCCTTCCTTTTTTTCTTTTTTTTTTCTCTCTTTTTTGAACCAGAACACTCATTTGTTTATGATTTTATCTCAAGACAGTAGTAATTTTATACCTTTCATATTGTTATTCTTAATTTTCTGCCCCCTTATCTTTATTCAGCTTTGAAAGGTAAGTGTATTTCCTCCTTTTTGAGAAATGTGCTTTGTTTGATTTGTTTGGCCTTCGAAAACAACTTGGTATATCAAGGTTGCCTCGCATAACTAACCCCAAAGGGTGAGTTAATATTCCGTTGTCGGCAGGGGAAACAAAGAATTTTATTAAGTTTGTTTGGCCTCCGGAAGCAACTCGGTATTGAGATTGCTGCGCATAACCGACCCCAAAGGGTGAATTAGCGTTTCATCGTCGGCGGAAAAAGATGTGGATTTTAAATTTATTGGAAGCTAGCGCCTGTGAGGGTTTTCGCTAGAGACCTTTCCCCTAACTTTTGCCTGCGAACCCGATGCAGGTTTTCTCACAGCAGGGACTTCCTTTTTTTTCTTTTTTTTTTTGAGAAATTTATTCACAGCAGGATTTTTTTTTTTTTTTTTTTTTTTTTTTTTTTTTTTTTTTTTTTTACGGATAGTATTTTTTAAAAATTATCCGTTGATCGGTGGCATCAGTCTTTCTTATTCTGAACTGGACCTTGTCTTTGTGGTAGTACTCTTCCAAACCTTAATTTTATATGCAAGGTATCTCCTTCATCAATTTTCGAATCAGTACTGACATCGACTGCCCTACAAATCTCACTCTGAATCTTCTTTGAGCTCTCGCCTTCATGAGAGTGAAGCATATCTATTATCGTCCTTGTCTGAGAGCTTATATTTTCCACTGCTGTAGCAACACAGTCTAGATTCAACTTTAAAGAATGGACGTCTAGCTGCAGTCTTTTCACATCGTTTCCTACTTCCAGGATACGAGTTTCCATGCTTTTTAATTCTTGATTTTGGGAGGTAGATTCGTATGCCAGCCACGCATTGTCACCTTCTTCGTTCAACCTTGCTGGTTGTTTACTATTTCGTCTCCGTTTGTTAATAGATTCTTCAGAGTGATCTTCAGAAATGGCGATCACCCTACAAGACTCCCTGTTGAGAGTTTTCTCCTATAGCTCTTTTAAATATTGACAACTTCTATAAGAGTGGCCATTAACTCCGCAGAAGTCGCAGATGATAGGCTCGTTCTCATCATATGGTGGATATGTTCTTAGGGATCTTGTACCCCTTGTAACTTGATTCTTCTTGAAACCTTTACTAGTTGAGGGTTGCATTTGATCTCCCTTTGTATATTGTTCTAGGTTATGCCCCCGTTCCTGATGGTCCGGACGGTTATGTGATTTGGAAGATGATGAAGGGTAACCCTCAAGCGGGATCGGTTGCACTTCTGGAATTAAGGGGCCTCGCCATATAATTCCTGACGTTTTCTTTAACTGCTTAAGCATTTTTCGATCCTTCTTAGTTACAAAAGTGTTCCAAAATTCTAGAAGAAAAGGGTTTTCTTCTGTTTCTGCATTAATTGCATTATTTTCTTCCGTTTGCGGATCTATCAAAACTGAACGAAAGAAAGTGATGGCACCGGTTTTATATTGTTTCTCAACCCAGTCTTTAAACACCCAACAGTCTTCAATAGGGTGGCTGACTATTCTATGATAGAGACAATAATTTGAGTCATCGGTTCTACCGACATCTTTTGGTCTCTTCGGCTCTGGTAACTACAAACCACTTTTGATAGCATCATTGAATATTTTCTTCACTTTGTCTCTTTTAAAGGAGTAGACTTTATTCTTTCTCTCCTCTATGGTCATCCTATAGGTACCACCGCTCAACATTGGCTTAGACGTTGGCCCAACTGAGGTATTAGGCTTCTTCTCTTTTTCAATATTGTTAGCGTAGGCGGTTATCGGATGAGTGGTTTTGGCTTCAGCTTCCTCTTCATCTTCCCTCCGAGATCTAGAAGGATAAAAACTCGTCGAAATTTGTGCTTTCAGTGGAATGGCAATGAGTTCTGATATTTCATTTCTAGTCATATCATGAGTATCTTTCTGGATGCGAGCAGTTGTAGTCAACTGATTTGTTTGATTTTCTTCGGTGGATGGTGTGGATAAGTTCAAAGTTGGCGGTATAACTTGAACTTCAGGATTACGCAGTTGCACTCCCATGTGTGTCTGCATGTTGATGACCATTTTCAATACCTCGTCTAACTTCCTATTCAAGTTTGATATATCTTCATCATTTTCCTCCAGTTTCTTTTTCATTGAATCGATTAGGAGATCTTTAGGATCCCAGGGAAGAAAAGCGGTCTCCTCTTCATTCTCCTCCATGTTAAACGGGTCTAGAGGTAAGTCAATATTAGGGTGCTGAGGTAAGTCAGTGTTGGGATGTTCTGTTATCTCTTGAGAGGAATCACATTTTCCTGTTTCAAGGGCCTTCTTCCCTTTGCGCAGGAGGGCAGCTCTCGTAGCTATCTCTCTCAGCGTTGGATTGTCATCATCACTATCTCCTTCTGTATGATTGACCATCCTCACCGTGTGAACAGTCGATCTTTTGGAGTTTTTTATTTGTTTCTCCTGATCATTGAGTGATTTAACAGTATTCTTTACCCTCCACCGCTTCGCGATTTTCTTGTTCGCCTGCAATGGTTGCTTTTGCCCCCTGATTGCAGATATGTTCTCGCCCAAACGACGCCTTTTGACCTCTTTCAAGGCCTCGTAAATGCGTTGAAATATAGTTGTTTCTTTAGTCAAGGCCTCGTCGACAGGCCGTGGGTGGTCCATTTCCTTCTCAGGACGAATGACAACAGTGGATGAATTCTTCCTGACAAACTTAAGTGGGCCGAACTTGTTGTGCATGAGACCCGCCGGTTCGACTACAACTTTGGTCGGCGGTAATGCTTCTGTCCCCTTGTCTTCCCTTACCCGTCTTCTCTTTAAGCAACGTCGGGCGTTTCTCTTAAAAGATTTGGATCTTGGAAGAAGTGTCATCTCAGCAACTACACCCGTAGAGGCCGTCAGTCTATCGAAAACTGATTTTCTTGGAGTCTCCGTATCAATAGTTTCAGAATTGACAGGGGCCAATCTTTTAAAGACAGATGTCCGTGCAAGCCGGCCATCAGAAAATTTGAGTCGACCCTCCATCACCATTCTTGTTGTGGCAGAAGGGACAGCTAGTCGTTCTTTAGTGGGCCTACGAGGAGGATTCGGGATAATGACGTTCGGGCGCCTCCCACGTGATGGAAGGCGAGAAATCACACGGCTGTTAGGAACTGGATTAGCTTCGTCTATCGAAGCCCTGCCCCCACCAATTTGAGTGGCTGATTGGGGCATGACAGTAGCTAGGATGTCCTCAGTGATGGTGCCGAACTGGATGGTGACACCTGCAGCCTCTATTCTTCATCATAGAAGCGGGAAATCGGATTTGCGCTGCATTGACCGTGGTGTTGTTTGATGCCATTGCTCTGCACATATAGGGCAACAAATGTCAGTCGCGTATATAAATATATTTTGATCTTTTATCAGCATTTATTAATTAGGTCTCAAAGATGGAGGGTGAAGGCATGTCCCACCTGGCATGCCATTTTGTCTGCCGCGAACGAACCGGCCCCGCCGTAGGTTGTTTTTAGGGCGAGTGGTCATTCATGGTAGAGGTTAAATTTGTTTATGTTTTATTTTGAAATCAGGATTATAGGTTCATGGCTTCCAACAGACTCAAGAATCTGTTGTTAATTACCCCACACTTTCAGTGTTAAGGAACCCTCGATTAAGATACCAAATATAAATGCTGATAATAAAAGAGACAAAACAGGCAAATAAAATTTTATTGATATAATTTGCCGTTTACATGGCTTAAGCAGGGGCATTCCCCCACTGTACATGAATTTTATCAGACTAAATGTCCAATCTAGTGAAGAAGTTTTGATTTATTGAATTCTAAGTATATGTATTAGGATTCAGTTGGATTTGAGATTGACTAGATCCTAAGTATATGTGTTAAGACCTAGTCAATCTTAGACTCTATGTATTAGAGTCTAATTGGCTCTAAGTATATGTCTTAGAGTCCGATTATGTCCACCTCGGTTATATGTTCCAAGATGGAGATGTGACCAGACCTTAAGTATATGTATTGAGGTGGGTCGAATTACCCGAAAGTAGGGAGTGGCTAATTCCTGAGTATATGTATCAGGATTAACCGAGTTTCACTCTAGTTATATGTGCTAGAATGAAGATCTGACTAAGCCCTAAGTATATGTATTAGGGGTAGTCGGATTTGAACTCTAAGTATATGTATTAGAGCTCGATCGGATAAGGATTTCACTCTAGGTATATGTGCTAGAGCGAAAGGCTGACTAGACCCTAAGTATATCGGTTAGGACTAGTCGAGCACGGTTTGACTTCCACTCTAGGTATATGTGCTAGAGCAAAAGACTGACTAGACCCTAAGTATATGTGTTAGGGTTAGTCGAGTATGGTTTGACTTCCACTCTAGGCATATGTGCTAGAGCAAAAGACTGACTAGACCCTAAGTATATGGGTTAGGGTTAGTCGACCATGGTTTGACTTCCACTCTAGGTATATGTGCTAGAGCAAAAGGCTGACTAGACCCTAATATATGTGTTAGGGTTAGTCGGATGAACTCTAAGTATATATGTTAGAGTTCGAATAAACTTGATATCATTTGACTGAATTCTAAGTATATGACTTAAAACTCTGTCGATTTGGAGATTTTTGCCTTAGTTATATGTGGTAAGGCGATTGATTTAGCCCTAAGTATATGTATTAGGAGTAGTCGATATTTAATTTTTACTCTAGGTATATGTGACAGAGTAAAAAAGGTTCACGATGAGATTTGGGTATTGGTTCATGAGATTTGAGTATGAATTTGGATATGGTTCATGAATTTGGTGTATGGACTTGGTTCATGAACTTGGATATGGTTCATAAATTTGGTGTATGGACTTGGTTCATGAACTTGGATATGGTTCATGGATTTGGTGTATGGGTTTGGTTCATGAACTTGGATATGGTTCATGGGTTTGGTGTATGGACTTGGTTCATAAACTTGGATATGGTTCATAGATTTGGTGTATGGACTTGGTTCATGGTTCAAGAAATTTGGGTTTAGTTTAACGACTTTTCGGTCGTTTGGATTTGGGTTTAGTTTAACGACTTTTCGGTCGTTTGAAATTTGGGTTTAGTTTAACGACTTTTCGGTCGTTTGAAATTTGGGTTTAGTTTAACGAATTTTCGGTCGTTTGAAATCGAGATGTTCATGAAGCTGATTCATGAAATTAATTCATGCTAGGAGCCCGTTTGTAAAGTCCATTGAATTAATTGATGAAATTAATTCATGATAGGGGTCATTTGGAGAGCCCATTGAATTAATTTGTGATAAGGAGCCATTTGGAGGGCCCATTAATTCATGAAATTTATCTATGACAAGGAGGGCTCATAAAATTAATTCATAGAATTAATCCGTGATAAAGGGCCTATTTGGCAAACCCGTGAAATTAATTTGTCGAATTAATTCATGATAGAGGGGGCCTTTGGAAAGCCCAGGAAATTAATTCATAGAATTAATTCATAATGTAAAGGGGCCCATTGGAAAGGGGGCCATGAAGTCGGTTGGGTTGAGGTATTGGGATGGAACATAGGTATTTGTAGTTGGATTGAATTGGAGAAGTATCTAGAATATTTATTGGGATGTAAAAGTTGGATTTAATGGAATCTTGGCGTTTTTGCGAGATCTTTAGTTTGGTGGACCTATTAGATTGATTTTTTTGGGATTTTGTTTGGTGGGCTTTTGATTTTGAATTTATTCGTAGACTTTTTGGGGTTTTGGATCTTTTGGGTTTTTGGGGGTTAAAGCAATCACAATTAACATAAAAATAGTTTTTATATTATTATATTTTGGGACCCAGAAATCTGCGAATGAGGGTTAGATTGGTTTCAGGGGCAAATTAATATAGGGTCTGGGCCAAATAAGAGACCCAACACGAAGGTCTGATTAAGTAGAGATATTAGATATAAAAAGGTTCAAGACTTATACCAGTTTAGGGCCTATTAGACCCAATACTGCAGGTGGAGACTGAAATAGGGGATCTTGGATATAATATAATGTATCGGGGGCACCAAATTCTGTAGTGGGCTGATCGGGTTATCGCGAGCTTTAAGATAATTCTAGGGCTTAATATATGAGACACAGAATATACCAAAGTGGAGGCTCTGTCAAATTATAAAAATTATTTTTAATACTTGGACTTCTTTATGAAAATTGTATATATTTTGGGGCCATTTTATCAAAATATTCAAACCCATAACTCTTCAGATTTTGTTTTTTTTTTTTTTTTTTACTGGAAGAGGAATAAAAACTCTTCTATTTTATTGTTTGTTCTATGCTCTTTTTTTTCTATCTTTTCTGTTAGAAATTTCTTTTCTTTCACTTTTATTATTCTCTTTTTTGTTATTTTTTTATAGCTGTGTTGTGTTTCCCCTTTCTTTCTTTTCTTTTTTTTTTTTTTTTTTGAGGTCTGACAGAGAGAGAGAGAGAAAGAGTTGCAACCCAACTCTCTCTCTCTCTCTCTATACGACACTGAGAAACAGAGAGAGAGAGAGAGAGGGTTGCTCTCCTCTTTTTTTTTTTCTTTCTTTTTTTTTTGTTTTGTCCAAATAAACGAAGTAGATCACGTCGAGTCATACAATCGGATCGAACGAGAATAGCGAATCGAAACAGAACCCGTTCATTTATTATTATTATTATTATTTTTTATCGCGTTTTGTTCAAGTACGCAGAGTTTAATCATGTCGAGCCTATCGCGAAGATGGCCGCACGATTTTTTTTATACCCATGTCGAGCCTATCACGAAGATGGCCGCACGGCTTACGTAATAAAACCTCCGGTTCGATCAATTATTTTGACCATGTCGAGCCTATCGCGAAGATGGCCGCACGGCTTGGAGATTAACAATACATACGCACGGCGGAAGTGACGATTCGATGTTAGATTTGATCGGTTCGAAACCTATCACGAAGATGGTCGGGTTGATCAAACCAACAAAAAAAATCACACTTACGCTATGCGTACGCATGCGTATCTCCTGTTGTTGTAGAAATCGTTGTGGTTGCCGTTGTCGAAGTCGTCGTTGTCGTGCCGTCGTCGAAGTCGTCGCCGTTGCGTCGTCGTTAGAGTCAAAACCCTTTCTTTTCTTTTCTTTTTTCTTTCTTTTTTTTTGTGTACGAATTGGAGAGGGGTGTACATGGCACCCCTCCTCTGTCAGCCGAGAGAGAGAGAGAGTGAGAAAGATTGATAAAGTGAGAGTGAGAGGCAAGGAGTATATAAACTCCCCTTTTTTTTTCACCTCTTTTTTTCTTTTCTTTTTCTTTTCTTCTGTTTCTTCGGATCTTCTTTTTTTTTTTTCTTGCTCAAAAGAGAATTCTCCCTCCCCCTTTGATTTCGAAATTTGGAGCTCCTTTTATATAAGGTTCCAAGATGATTCCTATTTAGGAATAACTTAAAAAAAAATCAACCTATTGAGGAAACAAACCTCAATCAACTGACTATGCTCCTTTTGTTTTATTTTGAATACTTTCCCTCTTTTGTTTCCCCCCTTTTTTTGAATTTAGGTAGAATATGACATCTACTCTAATTAGGATCTATACTTTTTTTTATATATGCGCCTTCTCTCATTTTTTTTTAAACTCGAATAGGTGCTCCTTCATCACGTCCTCAAATTCCCACGTGGCTTCGCGATCGTCATGATTGCTCCACAGAACCTTGACGTAAGGAATCTCGCGGTTTCTCAACTTCCGCACCTCTCGAGCAAGAATAGCTACTGGGAACTCCTCGCAGCTCATATCCTCTTGCAATTCCGGTGGCTCAAACAACAGAGCATGCTCGGGATCATGAATATACTTGCGAAGGTTGAAGACGTGAAACACGTTATGAACATCCGCAAGCTTCGGCGGCAATGGGAGTCGGTATGCAACCGCTCCAATCCGCTCTAACACCTCGTAAGGTCCAATGTACCGGGGACTTAACTTTCCCCGCACTCCAAATCGTCTCACACCTCTCATAGGTGAAACCTTTAAGAAGACGTGGTCTCCAACCGCGAACTCCAAATCTTGCCAGTGCTTATTCGCATAGCTCTTCTGTCTCGATTGCACTATCAACAACCGTCGGTGAGCGAGATGAACTTTCTCCTCCACTTCTCGCAAGACATCGGGGCCTAACACCGCCCGTTCGCCCACGTCACTCAAATATATAGGAGATCGGCACTTCCTCCCGTAGAGAGCCTCAAATGGTGTCATCTCTATACTAGCTTGGTAACTGTTGTTGTAGGCGAACTCTGCCATCGACAGGTGACCACTCCAACTACCCTTGTAGTCAATGACACACGCTCGCAACATATCCTCCAGAGTTTGAATAGTTCTCTCGGTTTGCCCGTCAGTCTGAGGATGGAAAGCGGTGCTAAACTCGAGCAGTGTGCCAAGTGCCTCCTGCAGGCTTTTTCAGAAGTGCGAAGTAAACCGAGGGTCTCGATCCGACACGATGGACTTCGGAACCCCGTGCAACCTCACCACTTCATCAAGGTATACCTGCGCAAACTTGTCACCTGACCAAGTAGTGTGGATCGATAGAAAGTGTACCGACTTCGACAAACGGTCCACCACTACCCAAATCGCATCGTGGCCACTCGACGAACAGGGCAATTCGACCACGAAGTCCATGGCAATATCCTCCCATTTTCAAATGGGGATAGGTAGGCTCTGAAACTTTCCCGCTGGAAATCGGCGCTTCGCCTTGACTTGTTGGCAAATAAGACATTGCACCACATAGCGTCCAATGTCAGCTTTCATTCCCGGCCACCAATAGAGCAACCTCAAGTCTTGATACATCTTGGTGCCGCCCAGGTGGACACTATAGGGAGACTGATGCGCTTCTTGCAAAACCAGCTTTCGGATTTCTTCACTTTTCGAAGGTTCTTTGGAGCAACCACAATGAGCGAGAGCTACGTGGGAGTTGGAGAGCGCGCTGCAGGAGCGCTATCCCGATCTTTTTCAAATGGAGCCTTGAGATAACTTGCCTTTTTAGTTTAATAGACGAAACTCCTTTTTAGGAGGGGGGAATGTAACACACTGAACTTTTACAAATTGCGAGGTTCGAGTGTTTGATCTGTGATCTGAGTTTTTTCAGGTATTCTGGAGGGTCGTAGATAGTGTTCCGACCTATGGCTCGCATCCTGAGAATCGAGGTTTAAAACTTAGCACTAAAATCTCTAAAGTGAAGATTTTAGGCTGCTCTCGGGTTGGACTCTGCAGAGCAGAGTACCGGTACTGCATCGGGCCCGTATCGGAACTGGACCTGATACCGGTATTGCATCGGGCTTGTACCGGTACCCAGTGTATTTTTCTGCAAACCCGAGGCTCAGGTTTGCACAGTCTATAGCTTGGTACCGGTACTCTTTCCCGCGTACCGGTACGCAGTGCAGATGCAGTCTGCATATTGTTGGAGGGTTTTTTTGAGATTGTTACATCTCTATATAACCCCCCACAGCCCTAAACCGTGGAGGACATAGGTGAGACCCCTCTCCCTTGGTTTTCTCCCATTTTTCTTGTGTTTTAGCTTGGTTTGATCTCCTCTTTTTGCTTTTCTTTGCTCTTTGTTGGTTTTCCCACCTTGGAGAAGCATTGGATTGAGGATTGGAGCTTATTGAAGGGAAGATCTTCAACCCTAGCTCACTTTCTAGCTTAATTTGAAGCTTTGGAGAGGTTAGTAACATGTTTCTTTCATTAGATTCGTGTTTCGATGGATTTCTTGAGATGAAACCCTAAAAATGAGAAATCTAGGGTTTATTTGGGGATTTTTGATTAGAAGCTTTTGAAACTCAATTGATTGGTTTAGAACCTTTGTTTAGATTGGATTTGAAGGGACCTAGCTCTCATTTGGGATTTGAGAGGGTTTTTCTACATTATAGGTGAGTTTTAACTATTTTTTGGGTTTGTTAAAAATGAACACTTTGGGTGTTCGTTCCTTTCGTCTAACCCTCTTAGAATTTTTTTAAAAGAACTAGGAGACTTGTGGACACTTTCGTCGGTGCAAACGAAGGGGATCCGAGGAGTCTCGGTGGGTTTGACCTCACCGACATGTGAAAAATTCCACCTATGTCGTTTTAATTATTATAAAATAAAAAAAAAATCATGCATGTTCATACTAGATAGGGCATATGTGAATTTTAGAATGCTTAAGATGCATATATTATGTTTCATGAAAATTACCTCTATATATTGGAAAGAGATATGTGCATTGTTAGCATGCATGAGAATAGCATTCTATTATATGGTTTGGAATTATGTTTCTTGCAATGGAAATGACTAGAATAACATGCTCTTGGACATAGAGCTCATGTGTGACATAGTGGATAAAAATGCGATAAAGAGGCATTTAACCTAGTAAATGGTTAAATTGCTACATGATGACATAGTGTTGGGCCATTGGGACACTAATTCTTATACCATGTTTTAGACATGATGACATTAGACATGAAACGGATATTTACACTTACTTGCCATTGTGCTCATTCGCACATGCTTGTGAGGGTCACTCCCTACAAGCCGGTACTCCGGAGATAGCCATCGCAACATAAGCTCGCCCGTGCGGGATTGGGCGCCGAAATGGCATGCCGTGGGGGAGGCTCATTCCTAGGATGGGAATGATTATCGAACTTAAATGCAAGTGGGCATTGGACAAATTAGTAAACAATGACATTTTACTAGTTACACTTGTGGGCATCATGTTGGTTATACTTATGCATATTCATGTTAGAATAGCATTTATATTTGTGGAAATTCATGCTAAAGTAAAGGCATAGTAGTTAGTAAGTTTATTTCATGTTTTAAATATATGTTGTTCTTTTCTTTTTCAAGTTGAACATACTACTTTTGCCTTTTTGGCCTAGTGGTGCATTTCGCAGAGGTCAGCGATTACCCACTGGGAACTATTGTTTAATAATTCTCACGCCCCCTGTTTTGTTGTATTCTTTCAGAGCCTTCCGCGCAGGGAGAGGCTCAAGACCGTGGTAAAGGGATCGCTACTAGCTAGATAGCGAGGAGTATTTTGTTGCTAGGTGGTCCACCTCTCTATTTTTGTATCTATGTAGAGAGCGAGAGTTTTGTACCTATGTATAGAGACCACCATATTCTTATGTTTAGCACTTGTATTTGGATTTTATTGTTGTATTACTTTATGTTTATGTTAGTGGATTAGTTCCTTTATTTACCTCCTTATTCTGGAATCTAGTTGTTGTATGCTCTGATACTCCTAGATACTCATTTATTATTGTTTTATTTATCGCTTTGTTGTAAACGCCTTATATGTTGTAGGCATATGACGGGTCTGGACACACACCGGGCGGGCTTCCGCTCGGTCTCGGGGCGTGACAGATAATGTTCTAACGTAAACAATATTACAAAATATATAAGTGAGTTGTCTCTATCTATAAAAAATCTCTAAAAAATTTAAATAAGTTTTGGGCATTTAGAAAATAACAAAATATAAGAATTTTTATACAAAAGTATCACAACATTATATTAGGTAACGTATAGAACATACAAAAAGAGGAGAGGTGAAAGATGAAATTATCAATTTGTGGACAAGGTTGGCACGAATTCTTGTCAATGGACGACTCTGGAAAGGGGTGATGACAAAGAGAGGGGGAGAGGGGCTCTGGAAGATGGGATTTGACATACAGAGAGAGAGAGAGAGAGAGAGAGAGAGAGAGAGGAAGAGGCAGAGAGAGAGACGATGAGGAGTATAGTCTAGAGAGAAGTAAGAGAGAGAGGGCTCTAGAATGGGGGGGCGAGGGAGAGAAAGAGTGAGAGAGAGAGAGGTCTCTAGATATGGAGGTGAGAGAAAGAGAGAGAGAGACAGAGAGAGTGATGTGGCGAGGGGGGAGAGAGAGAAAGATAGAGAGATTTCCAGATGGAGAATTTGGGTTTAAAACAGCTCGAACACAAGGAATGTTCACCGTGTTTAGGTAAATCGTTTACTTTGTTTGAACACTGTGAATGATTTACCATGTTGAATTTAAATTCCACCACAAGGCATTCACATGCCAGAGAAAGGACCAATTTTGTAAATATAATTTTTTTGGGACTATTTATAAAAAAAATTGTTAGAGGGCTAAATGCAAAAAAAACCCTTTAAAAGCGAATCAAATATTTATTTGGATGTGCTTTATTTACCTAAATGTAAGGTAATTTTGGAAATAAAAATAGGGTCATTACTTGTATACCCTTCAAAAACTATTGAAATATATTATATACTCTTTACTTTTTTTGTGTTTCATATATATTCATCGTATATTTTTTTATTATTAAAAAATAATCCCCATATTACTATCCATTAAGTCATCTTGGGTTAAATCCGAATTAAATTTCTCTCAAGTTGAAAAGAAGTCTAAATACTTCTTTTCCCCCTAACTTAAGGGCAAGTAAAAAGAGTTGATAATAGTAGAAGAGTATTTTTGAAAGAGCAAAATAAAAATTTCATACATATAAATAGTTATTTCTAACGGTTCACTAACAGAATTTAACTTTTAAAGGTATATTTCAAAGAACTTTGAATGTTAAAAAGTAATTTTTATATTAGCCTTCTAAACGAGATAAATAAAAAAGTCTGAAATATTTCATAGACAAGTAATTGTCCTTTAAAAATAATGCATATTTTTCTATTATCCATTGGATTAAAATAGACCATCCAAAATTTTTCTATTACAATTACTTTTTAAAAATAAAAATTTATAATTTACTATGCACATTAAGCTATTATAATTCCATATAGCGGATTGGTATAAAAATTAAAAGAAGGGACAACTCTGAAAGAAAAAAATACCAAGAAAACTCCCCCTTTTAAAAGTAGGATAGATTATTGCTATATTTCTTAGTTAATTGATCAAACTAACTTAAAATGAAAAGAAGAAAAGGTTCAGGGGTGCCAATCAGAAGAAAAATACGTACACTTCAAAATGGCAAGGCAGTTATACTACGAAGAGAGAGATAGAGAAAGGGAGACAGAGAGACAGAATAAGCTACATCAAGGAATAATACATGTCTTCATAGTAAAAAGATCAAGTTACATGCCCTCCTAAAATAATATTAGATCCATCAAGAACACACCATCCTCCTAAAAGGAGTGCAACATAAGCAGTTCTCTATAATTTACTTCACAAGACAACAGCTCACTTTTTGACCTCATACGATGTAATAAAAACAGTTTACCAATAAATATCGCACTTATAAAGATTGTATAAATCATGGCGAAGCAGGAATCGGGTCGTGACCCGACACATGTGAAGCCGCATCTTCTTTAGAGATGGCAACGTAGTTTATTACCGGTGGAGCCGCCCTATTGAGATCTCTCTTCCCATCCCTGCTTGCAGATCTCATGCCATTCTGATGTGTATTAAGAGATAATCGTCGGCTTGGAGTGCCGTTTGATGCACCACCATTGGCCGCTGATCTAGGCCCGACCACTTTCTTTGGGCCAAGCGGACGGACCGGGCTGGGCCTTGATCCGAAAAATGTTTCTTGCTCGGTTGCTAGTTGCTCATGAAACTTCTTCTGATCCTGAATAATTTTGAAAACAGGAGGAAAAAACAAAGAGAATGTTGAGATAATGTGAGAGGTAGAATGTAAGAAAAAATAAATTTCACCAAGGTTCCCCAACCTTTTTACCGGTTTGACCTCCAAGATTTTAACTGTTACAACAAGATCCTTGCATTTTTTTGCAACACACCCTTTATGCTAAGAAATGTTAATCTAATCGCCATGTGAGATGACCAACAGTTGTTGGCACGTAATTACATGAGAAAGTACGATATTTCTGGCCAATTTAATGATGTAACTTGACATAGAGGAGTATCATTGCAGTGGAATGCAAAGGTCAGGGACCAAATTGCAATGATTTGAAGTTCTAAGGACTGAAGTGAAATAACATTATAAAAGATTTGAGGACTGACTTGAAATTTATCGTATTGTAGGAGGTAGAAAAAAAAATATTACTCTTAGTCTTCGTTTCTCTTCTTCTCTTTCCTGCCTGAGCATGGTGTATTCATCTAGCATTGCAAGAAGAGAAACACCATCATAGGTAAATGGCATGCCGCGATCCTCCTCCCATGCACGGGTCTTTGCCACCAGAGTATCAACGAGAGCTATATGCCAATAATTTAAAACTGGTTAGAAACTAAACAACTGGGATTCAAGTTAGCCAGAATCAGCAGCATTTTATTATATCAAAGACTGAAGGACCCTAAGAAAGATTACTCCACTACTTACCATAGGCTCACAAGAAAGCAAACCAGTTGTCACGAGCATGTTAGTCAATCGATAGAGATCAAGAAAAGGCTTGAATGTTGACAGTTAGAAAAGGCTTGAATGTTGACAGTTATTTAACCAATTTATTTTTTACCTGTTAAAGACTTGTATTTGACTCTAGACACCAATCTAAATTTTGATGCAGCATTTTCGAACCTTATAATTGCACATACATCGTAGAGCTGCAACATTTGTGCAGATAGGGAACAATTCAAAAATGTGATTTAGGTTTCGGTTTTAACCCATCGCTGAAATGAAGCATTTCAACAGTTCTAATTTTTATTCTGGTGGTTTCAGATAGAAAGTTAAAAAATTTATAGTCAAAAGCTTAAAAGTAGAAAAATATGTTACAATTGAAACTAAATATGGTGTTAATATATTATGCTATAACCTATGGCTATGTTTGTATCACATAATATATGGATGACGATAGGTAAGATGACAAAATCCTTCCCTTAGTCACACAGCTATAATTTAATATTAATGAGAACTAGTTGACAGCAAACCATTTGCATAGATAAACCAAATTCTAAGCAAATATAAACAGGCATATGCTCCAGATAATGTTGTAATGCTACTTTGCATGACTAGATATTTCAGAAATTTGAAAGTGAATATAGAAGGGATGTTCAACCTTACTATTAAAATTTAGGTTCTAAAGAGCCTTAAAACCTAAATGAAAAAGTGTATTGTTAGAGAAGAGGCTCGTGACTCTTATGGTTTTGCACAATAGTCAGTAAGCCATGTGCACAAATATAAATAAATAGATAAATAAAATGGATTTTTGCTGCCCCAGACCAATGGAAACCTGATGAAGTTATTTATTTCATTTACTTTTCGAGGAAAAGTAATATCCACACTTGTTGATCGAGAAGTTCTCCTTAGCCTGTTAACTTAAGCAGACACAGTCTCTTTATGTGACAATTAACCCAAAAAAGTAAAAAGGGCATCAACAGAGTGCAATAAAGTACCTGGAATCTTGTTAACCAATATACGAGCTTTTTCAGCTCGTTTGAGATTTAAATGTGCACCTCTGCTTGCATTGTATCGGTTATCATCCTGCATCAAAGAAAAATCAGAATAAAAATAAGATTAACTTAGCATAAGCATTTGCTAAACTTTATATGTCTTCTCTCTTTCAAGCATTAGAAGCAATACATCTGGAAAGAATAAAAAAGAAACTAGAAGATATTGTTAAGAGAAAAGAATCGATTGCGAAGCAGATAATAGTAAATGGAATGCCTAAGAAAAAAAATATTTTCCAGTGATCAATTTAATTGTCATAGTATTAGGGCATGTTCCAATGTTCCATGTCCCAGTATATAATGCACTACATAACTAATCTAAGAGGTTTGAAAGCTAGGAAAATATGAACAAATATTTCCATGTATGCAATTCAAAAAACTTAAGTTTATTACATATATACCCTTGTCCTTAAAAGGTGACTATCGTCAGAAAGAAAAAAAAAACTACTGGTATAGCTTTTTTACTATGAATTAACTGACTCCAAGGCACTCGAGGATATTTGTTGTATGAAATTACAGTTTCAATTTTACAGGGTCTTGTATAAGAATTTCAAATTTACAAGGGATACCTGGGTTTACAAATGAACCTGGAGGAATGTAAATGTAAAAGCCCCAAAAATGAACTGAAATTAAGAAGTAACATCTTTACCCGATTGTAGTCTTCAAGCCAGCTCTCTTCTTCACATGCCGACATCCACTTCTCAACCTTTTCGAGTATCTCCTTTCTGCTTTGGGCCTCTTCTTTGGCTTTAAGAATCTGCTTATCCATGTCAGCTAGTAATTCTGAAGGCTCAACATTACCAGAATCGATAAGAGCCAATACTCTCTCTCTTGCAGCAGTAGAATCAATCTCGATGTGTGCACGGGCATAGATTTCCTCAAGTTCGGTTTGTCTCTTGAATGCTATTTCCTTCATTCTGCTAGACTTCAGCTGATCCAACCTCTCAACTTCCACTTCAGCCTGCTTACAGAGAGTGGAAACGACTTAAGTGCCTCGTACGATGTAGGCTTAAACTTTTGGAACTGCTTCTCTACTAAGAAACAAACGCAGCCAAGAATTGCAGATATAATATCTAGATATTTGTCAACTGAAAAGCTGAAATGAATTTCCAAGCCCCAAAAGCAAAAGCTCCAAATATGTGAAATTGTACCCCCTGCAAAGTTGCTATTTGTGCGCTTATCCGTGAAAACATGTTTATTTACATCTATTCTCCTGTTGGGAGTATCTCGCAAACAGTTTTCTTTTTTTTTGGCATATATACATGTTGCTGGCAGGGGCATAAAATGGAAATATATATAGTTTTCACATGCACACAACTACCAAGTTTGCAGGGCTACTTGCAAGATTTCACATATTTGCAAGGGAATATATGCAGAAAACTCATAATAAAAAGCTGCCATTGCTTCTTCTAACAGCACTTTTGTAGGAGCTCCGGCTCGGCCAAACATGCCCAGAATGCACCAAAAGCGAATCAAGTTGATTGACCTGACCGACCGTCCCTAGAGCAAGTGGCAAAGGGCTTGGTGGTTGGTACCCGAGACCCAAGTTCGAATCCTAGTTGATTCACATTTCCAGCTAAGTTTATTTCTAAATGAAATAAACGAAGCGGGTAGCGTGCTACCTATCTCTAAAAAAAAAAAAAAAAAAAAATTTGATTGACCTGGAGAACCTGGAAGGAGTGTTAAGTTGCAGACCTGTTCAATTAAATCAAGAGCTAGGGCTCCAGGAACGGTGACCTCGTCAACTGCAGTAGACATATTACATGTGACATGATCAAACAAACCGCGCTCCTCTGAAGGGGTATCCATTAGATTCCAGAGATCAGTCAGTTGAGCAGCAAGCTCTTGAAGCTGTCGAAGGGTCAAAAGTAAATTAAAATGTTATAATAAATACCAATGTTACAATAAATACCATTTATGTCTGCTAATTTATTCCATTCAAGTCCTCATCTGCAGACTTTTTAACAGATTGAATTACTTACATTTATTTGTTTGATCCTACCGAATGATATTTAGTTTCAAATCTGCATAGATCTCCAGTTCAGAATTCATTATCTCAAAACTGCATCACATACTATCTGCCACCAAGGTATCAAAGGTCACCTTTTGTGAATACATACACATTTATCGTTTGTATAACCTATGGATCATAATAAAACTTAGATCTAAAACAGTCAAACTACTACTGTACAGCCTTTATCTTTCTTTTTTATTTTGAAGAACGCTTTTTCAACAAATGAGCAGAGAAGCATTCTATAGACTCCAAAATGAGCTCTCTGTTCATAAATGTGACATCAGATTTTGAAACCAAGGAGTAGCGTGAGAGTTGAGAGTAAAAACTCGCACAATTTATTAAAGCAGAGGGTGGGTTTTCCAGTGATAAAAAATTAGTGGGACCTACATCATTCTCTTTTTTTCCACAAATATTTCCTGTATACAGTCACTAGAGGGACCGGCTTATGCAAAGATGTACACGTAAGCATGTCCCACAGCGGGATTTATTCCTCTGCTGGCACGTCTATACCCAACAAACCTAGAATATTAAGTGCTTCTCAATTTGAGAAGTGGACTTCACCAATTTGATAAACCCAAAATTCTGGAGCTTAGGACTTGACTATGGATCTGAAATGAGCTTCATCTCCCATCATCCCAAAAGAGAGAGCAGCAATTTGGAGTCTCTCTTTTGAGTTTGACAATATGTTGCTAAAGGATTATGAGGATAACTTGCTTCTCAAGCAACTCTACTGAGATAACATTTCAGCTGAAGCTGACTCAAAAAGGCCATTGTTCTAACTCCTGAATTGAGCTAAAGCCGTAAAGGAGTAGAGTCGTATTAAAAGGACTTTACAAAGAACAGCTTAAGATTATCATGACAAGACAGGAAAATAAAAGATGGATGAGAGGTAATTAAGGGGGCGTATTATGATGGCAAAATTACTGGTGCACACAAATTTGAAAGTGACGTAAAGCACAATTGCAAAAACTTTGGAGTTGTTAATAACTTAAAATTGCAGACACTTACCATTATCTAATTGACAATTCTAGATGACAATTTCTAACATCTAAAGAAAGGAGCTTACAGAGCTTATGGTTGACACTTCAGACAAGGATACAAACTTGCAACATAAAATATTACAGTAAAAATTTCCTAAATTTCATGCTGTGTATTAATGAAATAAAAGGAGTTGGAATCTCATGTATATAGAATGATTCGATGTTATTATAATGAAGGTTGCTAACTGAATTCAATGAAAAACACAGGTAGCTTATAAATTTCATCTAAGTGAACTGTACATTCATTGCCTAGCAGCCACTGGCTTGCATCTTACAAAGACAGCAACGATTCTTATCAGGTAAGTACAAGACAAATAAATACGAGAAATTAAAGAACTCTTATCCAACACATAAACAATGACAAAACAATTAAACCAGTCATAACTTTCAAGCATAAATACAAACATTTGCGTTATATATTGTCGGGATGCAACAATCACCTTAACAAGCCTCTTCTTTTTGTCTTCTTTAAGTGCAAGAACCATTTCAGATAGCTTGGATAAGGTTTCATTGCTAATGCTCTTGGATTGGACACCAATAGAGTCATTAAGGCTAGGGTGGACTTCAGTTATGGTACTGAAGAAATCCATTCCTAAGACAGCACATAGATCATGCACGGTGCTGACAAAGTCAAGAACCTTGTGTAGTCTATCACTCTGCAAATCAAGTACATAGACATTAAAAATCCCATAAACATCTGATAAAGTTAAGCAAAAATTGCCTACATATCCCAGCAAAGTAGTGGAGTCAATTAGTTTCCCAAAGTTTTAATTATCAAATATATCTCTCTTAATTTTAAAATTTGCAAATTTTTTCCTGTCCAACAGTTGAATGCTTAAAACTAGTTTTTCTTATGCAAATGACCATTCTACCCATGAAAAAATATCTTTTAAAATACTTATACTCATATTTCTCTCTAACTTCTCTATCATATCTTATGCCATTTTATGCAAACCCTAAATACTAAAACATTCAACCAAAAAAAAAAAACCCCCTCAAAAGGCACTTTTTTCCTCAAGAAGATAACAGTCTTAACAATGGATAAATTAGTGGCCAGCCAAGAATAATCAGTTGGCACAGTTTAAAATTTAGAAGAGTATATGTGACAATTGCAAACTGTGAGGGACAAATGTGAAATTTCTAAATTCACAGGACATATATATGCAATTGCATGCACAATGTACAAAATTTGAAGGAGATATATATGGAAACACCCCTAAATTTGTATATAGTAAGAACCTTTTCTTTCTGTAGTTCCTGCAGCTGAAAGTTATATTCATCCAGCTTCTTTAGTGATAGATCCTCCTCATCAATTACCGGTGCTCCTGTCAGCTCACCATTCTTCAGGGTGCCAGCAATTTCTCCACGAATTTTCTGAATTTGCAACTGAACATCAGTGAACTCCTTTATCCGTTCTTCTTTCTGCTTGCATAGCTGTTCCAATACTGGTGCAATGGAAGCCAGTTGTTCCTTGATAGTCCCAGATGACTTGTCAGGCTGTGAACGCCAAAGGCCAATATGAATGAGATGATTGTAGAAAAGAAAAGCATGAAGAAAGTTTTGTAATATTTTTCATGAAAATAATCTGTTATTCTGCGTACAAACTGTTGACTTCAGCAAGACCCTTTACACGTTCAAAGGATAACTTATACTAACCATGCTCCACTACCGATAACAGGCATCAAAAAGCAACATGAACAATAAATGAGGTGGAGAATATGGCACAAAGGATGCCTTTTTTGTGCATTTATTTAAGATTAGACAGTTCTAGGATAGTCAAAACAGAACAAATAAATCCAACAATAAAAGAGTATTTAGTGAAAAATCATTTATTGACTAACCTAATTACTAAGTAGAAAGTCCCTGCAGATATTTTTACGTAGCGAAACGGCGAAATCAAAAAGAATCAAGTGTCCAAGGTGGACCCTAGTAGATAACTGAAAGCCACTAACAGAAATAATCCCAAAAGCAGGACCTTAAAGTTTAAAATATAACTTTAGTTTTGGCTTTGGTCTAGGCTCCTATAGTTCAGCTTTTTGCAGTTTCAGCAATTTTGATCAGTTTCTTTGACTTTGTTTGATCTATCCTCTTCATTTCTTCCTCAGCACATGGGTACGAATGTTTGCAAGAGAAACCTAGTTGGTGGTTCTATGAGTTACCCATCTTTGCCATCTAGATACTATAATCTAAATTCAAACAATCTAATCACTTTTAAATCACTATTAAATGATAAACAATGACGGCAAAAATCTCTTATATTTGAGTTTTCAAAGCTCTATCAGTTAAATTGTTTGTTCAGAACTCTTAGGAGAGTTACCTTTGTTGTTTTTCACATCCTCTTCTACGTTTTCTTAGTGATCTGTTAGCCCCATTATGAACAGTGAAAGGCCAAACCAGACTACTAGAAAAGAGGCGATCCATCTCATCACTCGGGTATGCAACAATGAATGATAATACCAATTTACTTGCTACAACATTTTCACTTGGCAAAAACAACTAGAATAGAACCTGCTTCAAATATGGCATTTTCAAAGACAAAATAATTATAATATAAGAGCAATAGGTAAACTAGTAAAGAACAGTACACTTACTATGCCAGAAAATGACTTCTCTCCAAGAGCAGAAAGAAGCTTGGCAAGCTCTGCTTTGGAATCAGCCAAGGACTGTAGGAGCAGTGCCCTCGACTTTGCAGCCTGATCGACTTTCCTCTTGTAAACATCCAGGCACTCTTGTTCTAGCTGAAGCAGCATCCTATCGCGTTCATCATCACTCTCGCCAACCTCATCCCATATTATCTATACAGAAAGAAAACAAATAACTTTACATCATGCAGTCTACTACTATATGCCAACGTTAGGGGCTTTACACATGTCGCATTGTAAATCATATATTTACATATATGACTCCTATAAAGCCAAATTTCATATATACCGATAAAAGTGTAGTTTCTAACAAAAATACCCTTAAGTTTGAGAGTCCATGCAAGAAAATCGCTTTATATAACAGAAAGTCTTTTAGAGAGAGATTTGTTTTTTAAAAGTACAAGGGTATACAAGGTGTACGCAGGGCATATACAAAAATTCATCGGGATATAATATAGATATATGTAAATAGATAATTTTTCTAAAAATTTAAGCAAATATTTAACAAATCACCTGCAACTGTTGCAGCAGAGACCCACATGTGGTTTCACCTAACAAGGGATTGCCAATTCCTGTTGCAGCCATTGTAGCTAAATAACCTACATGAGAGAAGTCTTGATGAGTTGATAAGCAACAGCTTCACAAGTAGATAAGCAATAGCTTCACAACAGAAATGAGAAGGAATCAATAGAATCTATTAGTACATACCTTATACAACCTAAAGGCGGGTAAACACAGCGGGTTGATGAAACATGCACTGTTATTGACAATTGCTTGAATTATCTGTTGGGATTTCCATAAATGTGGCCCAATTAATCATATTCAAATCTGGATTTACTATAACTAAAGGCCAAATCCTAACAAATATAGAACTGTTTGATATAGTATATTTTATCTCTTTCCATTTATTTAAATAGAATCATAATCAGATTTTGATAGAAAGTCAATCTGGACTATAAAAGGGGTATTGGTCCTACCGCCTTCTCACGTGCATTTTGATAAAGAATTATCATATGTTCCACACCATACGGGAGAATGGCTGAGATAAAAGTAGAAACCAAATTACCCAAATTCGGTTTTTGACGTTCATATCGCAGCCAGACTTCACACTCCCGCAGATTGATTAAGATTTTCTTCTCTACGACGCTCTGTGAGTTATACTGTATTATTTTTATGATCCTGGGCATTGGTATGTATTTAGTTTTATTATTTTTACATGCCAATGTAGATCTATCAATTGGTATCAAATCCATAAGTAATAAATTTAATATTGTATGAAGTGATTGGATCGAATTATGACGAATTTTGGATGTACTGGTCCTGTCACCTTCTCACGTGCATTCTGGTGAAAAATTACTATCTGTTCCACACATAGGATAGAGTGCTTCAGACAGGAAGAGAAACGAGATTACTCAAATTCGGTTAGTGATGTTCATATCGCAGCAGGATTTTACGCTTCCGCAGATTGATCAAGAATTTCTTCTCTATGGTACTCTGTGAGTTATATTTTATTCTGTTTATGATCAGGGGGATTGGTATGTATTTAGTTTTATTATTTCTATAAGCCAATGTAGATCCATCATTACCTCGATATGTGAAATTATTCAAGGCACCAGAAATATCATGAGGACTAAAGACGAAATTGAATAGCGTTAGAACGGAAGCCGCATCAATCTAGTGATATAATATGAATGTTAGCAACAGCAAAAGAGACAATTGGGTACATAAATTATCCCCCTGGTATTTATAATTGAGGAGTCAACTGTCTATTATAATATAAAGAAGAACTGAAGAAGGTAAAGAAGAAAAGAATGAAGGCCAATTAGGCAAGGTGAAGCCTCAAATTGATGTCTGAGCAGGCTGTTTGAACAAGCACTAACATCGTTTTCACAAGAATCTATTCAACAGCTAAATTGCAGCTAAGGGTTTTTCTGACCCTGCTATAAGGAGTACTTCTATTCAACAAAGTGTTGTTTGAAGGTGCTACTAGGAGAAGTGCTACACTAAGATTCCTCCAACAGCTTCTGTCCAGTGAAAGGCAGCTGAGCAGCTGATAACGGAAGCAATATCAAGGCAGAAAATATACTAGACATACAAGTCTCAAATTCAAGCTTCTGCTTGGAGGGCCTGAAAAATGTTTCAGCTTCCCAAGATGCTCGAGATTTTTTATCTGCCAAAGGCCTAAACAGTCGACACTAATTGTCAGGGAAAAGCAGCCAGGTAAAGAAGCCGCACCAAACGGGTGCTCCAGATAGGACGATAACTACTGTTATCCATGATGGTACAACCCTTATGTTACAAATCCCTCCTCTGTCCCTTCAAAACCTTCAAAATCCATGCTCTTGAGAATAACACGACACGTCAAGAGAAAACTAAACCACAATTGCCGCAAAAAGCCTCACAATATCAAAAACCCTAAACCCCATCCACCACCAAACCCACTAATGCCCCACACGAAACTCCAACACCATCCCGAAGTCAAACAGAAACAACGACAAAACCAACAGATCAACTCCCTTTCCCACTCCAACTCGCCGCATCACCACCAACAACCACCGCATCTAACACCCATATCACCAAAATAGTTTCAAAAATCCCTCTCCTATCTCACATTGCTCACGACACCACTTCCCCTCGCCTTCGCAAGCCCGACGTCCCTCACCTACCGGAAAATTCTCCGGCGAGCAGCGGTTCGCCGGAGGATCGGCGGAGACGAAGGTCCCGAGCGAGAAAGGGAGGTTAATGTAGTAATTTAGGGGGCGGAGATTGAGAACGTACCTTAGGGTTCGGATAAAGCTAGGGTTTTGGAGATGTTCGGATGAGATCTGGGAGCGGAATGTACTTGTTCGCTCAGAGAGAGAGAGAGAGAGAGAGAGAGAGAGAGAGAGAGAGAGAGAGAGAGAGAGCGAGAGCGAGCGAGGGAGGAGAGAGTGTGTTCAGTGTCCTGGGCAGTGTCGGACAGGGAAGTGAGTCAAAGAAATGAAGGCGACGGTAGATGACAAATTGTCCCCCGTGGACCACGGACTGTAGACCGGGTCTTCAAAATTCAAACCTTGAGGTAGGAGCAACAACGACTAGTTTATAAATGAGTAATGCTACATGTACGTCCCTATTTGGATGTACATTCTATACCTTTATACTTCGTTTAGTTCGGATATAAGCAAAAATTAACTATTATATGAATAGATATATATATAGGGATAAAAATAATAATGTTTAGATGAAAATTGGATTGTTCTCGGGATAAGAAAAATAGCATTTGCATAGATAATATGGAATAAGAAAAATAGCGGATAGTTATATATAGAAAATAGAGGTGTTGGTGGGAATAGTTATACCAGCTTATTTTAGATACCCGAGAACTACTATTCTCGGATAAAAAATTTACGTTTGGGTATAAAGAGGATAAGGGATTATCCCTCTTCTTATCCCTAATCCAAACGGTGCCTTAAAATCCAACGGTTGAAAATAATTTAATTATTTATTAAAAAATAGTTGATAACTTCACTCTTTTTTTTTTCTTCTCTTTTCCTCCGCTCCCTCGGTCCCTCCCTCGTTTCCTCCATCTTCACTTCCTCTCTCTTTCTTCCTTCATCCCTCGCCGATCCTTCACCGAACTCGGTGTACTGCGGCCATCCATGTGTTTTTCTCCTCCATTTTCGGCCGGAGTCTTTAACCCTCATTCGCGGATTCTCCTCTCCAATTAGTTCTCACCTTTGCATTCTTCTCTCTCATTTTCAGCTGCGATTTTTAGTCGAATCCGCGCATACGCCGCTCACAAAAACTGCCTCCCCATGCAGTTGTGAGTAAAATTGTAATTTTTTTCTTTAATTTGAACTCATTACTTAATTTGAACTCATTGCTTTAATTTTTTTCCCAATATTTTTTTTAGCATTTTTAGTAAATTAATATTTTTATCAATTATGGTGAATCATTTTAGTAATTTTTCACTGATTTAAACTATGATCAACTAATTAATAGATGACGTATTTTTATTATAATTATATTTTGTTGAAAATTTTCTATTCTTAGCAATTTTTTGTGTTAATAGAATTATCCTTTCTTGAATAAGTGGATGTATAGATCATAGATTAATGTTCCTCTTAAGTTTCTTACGTTTAATTTTTTCATCTGAAACAATTTTATTGATATTTTATCTAGTAATTTTCCTCTTTGATTTGGTATTTAAGTCTCTCTTTTACAGTGATATGAAGTTTTTTTTATTTTTTTAGTTATTTAATAGAGTATGAGAGTAAAATTTGATAAAGTAAATATTGACCGTGTGATTATTTTTTTTACTTGAAATGTTATAATTAAATACTTGTATTATTTTCTTTCGCCACATTGATATATTTTTAGGACTTAATAGAATGGAGCCTATACATTATAACTTTAGAAGTATCAATCTTAATAAATATTTTGCCCCATCACCATTATTCCAATTTTGTATTCGAACTAAATATGATGTGTTACAGGCTACCTGTCACGCCCCGGGGTCCCTTTTTAAGTTTAAAACCGATGCGGAAGTGCCCAAATTTTTTTTTTGTAAAAGTCTTGACCCTAGAGAACAGCAGATCTGCCACAAATACAGGGAGTACACTATTCACACGAACAGAGTCTTCCTTGTATTTGCACGGCGTCGCACAACTACAAGATACAACTACACAGTATATATATCCACATACAAACACCACATGACTAAACCACATTCACATTCGTTCCATCGCAAGTTCACTATATGATATTCATAATTCTGCATCTATCAATTTAAAACATTTCCAACCCGAAAACTCATTTTGAAATGCTAAGAATCATGAAACCATGAAAACCCTTTTTAAAAAAATTGTTTTCCATATGAAAACCTTTTCCTTTAAAAATCAGCTACCACGAGGGGTAGAAAACCATTTTCATAATCTCACATGAAAATCACAAGTACTTTATTTAACTTCACAAAATCATATATATCCAATTAAAATAAAAGCAACTAAACCATAGTATATCTAAGTACTTGTCATGAGAAAACAGATTAGAAATTAACCGTAAATCACCGGGCTGAAATACTCTACGACCACTAATCATGCGCCTCACGTACCGTCTCGACTCGGACCAACAATATTACCTGAAAGAGGTGGGGGGTGAGAACATGTACACATGTCTTCCCTTCCAGTAGGTACCGCAAGCCGACGAGGGTGAGAGTACTCACCAGTCACGGAGGATAACTAAGAGTATAAACAACGGTAATACAGTAGCAATGATAAATAAGAAAACATGATATACATAAACCACTATCATTACTGTATGCATGCATCAACGAGACGATAAGTCCAAAGACACCGAATCATAAACCTGCCGTGTCGGTCCACAGACCTCAAGCCTATGCCATTGCCACTCTACCTGTATATAACCCAGCCTAGGCCGCTGGGCTCACAGGCGCATATAACCCAGCCTAGGCCACTGGGCTCACAGGCTGGCACTCCCAACCACTTTTTTTTGGAAAAGAACACCCCCTTGCGATGGTCAAACCGTTGGTGTACGTGAAATGCGTATGAGTTTTGGGCGACCATGTTGATATGCTCAATTGCCAACCTTCGGCAACTAGCCGATAATCCTATCCCTTAGGGTATGTCGACCATATAGGTCATCAAGTAACTGAACAGACTGAATAGGTCACAATACCATAATCACTGAACCGACCGAATAGGTCACAATACCAGAATCACTGAACCGACCGAATAGGTCTCAGATCTCAAGTGCAACCGAAATCCTGCTCTACCTCCAAATCATGATACTGGATATGCAAACTAACCAAGTAGAGCAATAATGAGAGATAGTAAGGTGCTAGGCTCAACACATAGGATGCAAAGTAATAGTAAGGAAAGGGTGAAGAGAATGTCATCGAGCGTACACCACTGTATCGACTTTGGGTCGAAGTACCCACTTGTACGAATGTAGCACCTGTCTCCCGACTGTGGAATAACATCAATCGGACCTACGGAGGGTCTACCGGGTTAGAATCCAACCCATATCTATGAAATAGTAAGCTCACAACCCCATAAATAAACCCACGGAAATCGGTTTCCAAGAACCGATTATCATAACTCGCTGAAAGTCCGGAAAATCGCACTGGGACTCCGCCGGGACCCACAAAGTGTCCCGGGACTCACCGACTCACACCATGAGTCACCCGCTGTCACACAACACCATAATAAAGGTGTCCTGGCAGCAAATACATAAGCTCACTTCGAAATGATTATCGTCGTATAATCGTTTTGATCCAGGTTCCCGAAAATGTCAATTGCGACACTGGAACCCACCGTTGCTCACCCGTCATCTCCAAACCCTCGAAACAACATAAGTAATCAGCCAATAAGGGTCAGCAACCAAACACAGGGCATTCAAACACCGTCGGATGAAATCCGAACCGAAACCGCGTTTTGCCGACAATTTCGTCGAATAACGCACCGAAATCAATATTTGATTTCTGCGAAGGGCATCAGACCTTGGGCAATCAATCCAGAGGTCACCCGCAGCCCACACGTATAGCCCACAGCGGCCACAAAGTGCACAATTGCACGAAAGTCCCCACTAATACGTAGATTCACATTATTTTATGTGATTTACGGAGTTTTTCGGTTCGATACTACAAATCAAGGGCTTTCCGAGAAACATGCTGACAGGTTTCAACATGCCGGAGGCGGTGCTCATAATTCGGAGCACAACCGTCCACTGTGAGAGGCGCGGGAGGGACTCGAAAATCTGCGAACTGCGCGCATAGTGCCTAAACCGTGCTTAACCCGCAAACCGGGGTCTCACTGATCCCAAAGGAAGTGAGCACAATGATCGGCACTGGTCAGGGATCACCGTGCTCACTTTTGAAAGCATCAGGGTGCCCTCGGATCACCGAAATAGCAACCCTAACCTGAGACTGTGCACAAAAAGCTGTAAATAAGCTTACCGAACCATGGGTTGCGGCTCGACGGTGGCCATGCCAGCGGCAGGTGGGTGACGGCAGGTGGGTGTGGCCGGGGCTCACATTTGCCGACAGTGGGAGGCGGTGGCGGCGGCGGCGGAGCAACCTATGCTCGCACGAGTTGACGGAGAGCTCGACTCTAGTCCGGCCGGCAGGGGCTTCGGCCGCGGGAGCGCCGGCGGTAGCCGAGTGCGGCCAACCAAGGGGAGTCGACACTCGGGTTGGCCAACGACGGGAGGCGACAGGTGCAGCGGGCCACGATGCCCTAGCCCCTAAGCACAGAGGGAAGAAGCTCGAGCTTCTTCCCCTGCTGCGGCAGCCACGGGGTGGCACTAATCGGCGACGGGGTGTCACCTGGGTCACTGGGAGGGGAGGTGCGGCACAGAGCGATAGCGGCGACGGCGGGCGACCAAACTTCGGCCGCCCGAGCTCGGCTCAATCAGAGAAAGGCCGCGGTGGCGCCCTGTGTCACGCCCCGGGGCCTAGCGAAAGCCCGCCCGGCACGTGTCCAGACCCGCCATATGTCTAAAACATATAAGGCGTCTATGATAAAGCAATAGATAAAACAATAATACAAAGAGATCTAGCGATATAAGAGCAAAGTACTACTAAATTCTACAACAGGAGAGTACAACAAAAGCAATTATCCACTAAAATAAAACATAAAGTAGAACAACAAAAATCCGAGTACAAGTGCTATAAGTGGTACAATGGTGGTCTCTATACATGGTAACAAAACTCTCTCTCACGAAAAGACCCAAAAAGAGAGTAGACCACCTAGGAGTAAAAGCAAGCTCCGCGCTAACTAGCTATGCGACTCCCTTGCCGCGATCCCGTGCCTCCGCCGGTGCTGAAGGTTCTGAAAAAGATATCAAACATAGGGCGTGAGAACTATTAAATAATAGTTTTCAGTGGGCAATTACTGACTTCAGTGAAAAGCACCACTAGGCCCAAAAGAGCTAAATAGATAAGTAAACAAGTAAAAGTGATATGAACGATATGTAAATAAATATGTAAACTTGCTACCACATGATGTCTCTATTTAGTATGAATTTGCATAAGTACTGAAGCTACTGTAACATGTAAGTACATGAGTGTAACTAACATAATGTCCACAAGCTAAAGAGTACAATGTCATTATTTACTATTCTAGTCAATGTCCACTTGGCATGTCAACTACTTAAAGTTTAAATCTTGTAAGACCCACCCGAAGGCTATCTGGCCTGAAGACCCACCCGTAGGCTGTCTGGTCGGTGCCGTGCCTAATGGCCCCGTGGTAGTCAACATCCCCACTCTAGGAATGAGCCTTGCCCACGGCAATCCATTTCGGCGCCCAATCCCGCACGGCGAGTATATATCGCGATGGCTATCTCCGGAGTGCCGGCTTGTAGGGAGCGACCCTCACAAGCATGTGCGAATGAGCACAAAGGCAAGTAAGCATATATGTCTGTCCCAAGTCTCAAGTCATCATGTCTAAAATATGGAATATAACAACTGTGTCGATGGCCTATCACTATGTCATCATGTCTAAAACACGGAATATAGTAGATGTCCAATGGCCTATCACTATGTCTCTATGTTGCAGTTTCATAGTTTACTAGTTCAAGTGCCCCTTTATGGCACTTTTTGTCCAACAAGTTCAAGCATGATTTTGGTGATCATGAATATATAATTTAAGTCATTTTGAACATAGAAGACAAGTTTTTCCATTGCTAATATGAATACTCTCACATGCATGCAAAAACCCCCAGAATGCTCTACTATATAGAGTGAAATTTTCATAATACATAAAGCATGCATTTTAAGTATTCTAAAATTTATAGAAATTCTATCTAGCATGAATATGCATATATTTTCACGTTACGACGAGTATAACACCCATAGGGGCAATTTGCCCCGGTTTCATGAAGTCAAACCCATCGAAACTTGATCTGTTCCCAAGCTCAGGGAAGCAGCAAAGGGGCGTGGGTGATGATATAGAAGTGCTACAAATGCAAAAATACCCTTACAGTTCAAACTGCTTAGAATCTGCCAAAGTGTATCGATACACAGAAAAGTGTACCGGTACAAATCCCGCGAAAATGCAAACCCGAGCCTCGGGTTGGCAGTTCACCACATCTGTACTGGTACAACCATAAAGGTGTACCGGTACACTTTCTGTACCGGTACAACCATCAAGGCTGTACCGGTACACAACCCTGCAGAGGCAACCCGAGAGCAGCCTAAGTCCTCCTCTTTGGTGGCCTTAGCGCTACTTATGTCACGCCCCGAGCCCGATCCCTTTTGGCCGGTTCGAGAGCGTCAAACAGACGCCAAACGAACAGAGCTTCCCCTGTCCGCCCAAGGCTCAACAACAAGTATCAATAGAGTACAAATTTGCATAAGCGGAAGCATACACAAAGACTTGCACGAGGGCAAGCAATAGCCAAAGTGAAAGAGTTAATAATTCAACATACAAGTAATATGACTAAATTTAAATCACATACATGCATCCAACTATAATCAAGGTCTATCACATTCTTGCATCATTTCTTTTTACATCTCATTTCTTCCAAAATATAAATTTTGACATTTAAAGTAAATATCCCTTACATCATTCATTAAAGCAAGTTCATAATACTAAAATCATCAAATATAAAAGATGATAGTAAAGGGTATGTGACTACAAAATGATAACCATCTCGGGCGGTCTCTACCTAGGGCGTGATGCCCTTACCGCGATCATCCGCCAGCTCGCTCGGTCCCGGCTCTGTGGAAATAGTAGGGTGAGAACTACAACAAAGTTTCCAGTGGGTTCGGCAACCAACCACGCCGACTATCCCACTAGGTCTAATCAGGCATAATAGAAGAAAGAATAGATAATAACCAACTAACAAATGCAGCTAATATGCCTGAACGATAAGTAAAACTATGCTCAATAGAATGCTCATGATGAATGCAAGATTAACTTTTCATTACCCAATCTCATGACTAGCCAGTAGGTTTCGCCCTCACAAACTCACCAACCCAAATCCCTATTATCGGGGAGATAACCGCTACGACCCGACGGGACCGCTCTCTGGGGAGATAGCCGCTACGACCCAGTGATGACAACTCCGGAGCACATCGCCCGAGGGGGACCTACCGCCCTCGAGCAAGGACTATTAGGTGAGTACGATCAATCCTTAACTTTAAGGATTCCAAGTTCAATCCATTCCTTGACTTCAAGGAGAACCGCGTTCATATGACCCTTAACTCTAAGGAATATGTCATAATGTCACTAACCCAATTTACTTGCATTCTCTAACCTCTACTATTGTCATGTACACTACTTGTTCTTGTTCTTTGTCATTGATACCACACTTGTTTTCTAAGTGTTCAAGACTCGTCAATGCCACTCACTATGGTCAAGTCCAATGTCACAATTGTTTTTCTAAGTCCACTAGGTTCTTGTTCTTCAACATGCATACATAGGGTTTATAAATTTTCAATTATCATACGATATTCCACATGCATTTGAACCAACAAAATGCAATAAAAACTCATGAGTAACCCTACTATGCGATATGCTCAATGTATATGTACATGCTCAAATATGACACTTTAAACATAAAAAGATTTCCGAGGTTCTTGGAATGCACCACCCACCTTAGATGGTTACAAGGATGTTACGGTGAATTTTTTGAAATTTTTGAAGCCCTAGTCCGCGTGCTGCGGCTATCTGTACGAAAAATGACGTTTTTGTCAATAACTTTGCGTACACTCGTCGGATTGCCGAACCGAGCATCCCAACGCGTTTAAAATACCCTCAATTAGGTTTCTACATGAGCAAAATAGATCAAAACCTAACTTGGGCAAAACACATCTTTGGGATGCCCTAATATGCCATTTTTGCATTTCTCCTAGATTGATCTCATTGTTAAGCAAAAAAAAGCATAAAATTGCTTGGGAAGCTCTCTAATAAGGTTTTTAAGCTTTTAGAACCATCCTTAGGGCATCTACTTTGAGCCCTAGTGATCCACCATGAGAGCTCCTCAAGAAAACCATGGATTTCATGGATTCAAGGCTCTTTGAGGGTTTCTAGGTTAATTAGAGGATCAAATCTCTAAATCCTAAGGTTTAAAACCAAACCCTAGAGTTCTATGAGCAAAAGAACTCACCTTTGCCACGAGCTCACCCAAATCCACCTTGTTGGAGAGCCACAAGATCTTCTCCAAGCTCCAAAAGCACCTTCTCCAAGCTTTTCTTCTTCTCCTCCTTGCTTCTTCTCCTTCTTTCCCAAACCCTAGCCTAGGCTTTAGAGAGAGAGAGAGAGAGAGAAAATGAGAAAGAAAGAGGGGAGGGGTGTGTGTGCTGCTGTGAGGAGAGGGTTGGCCAAATATTATGTTGTAATAATGGCATTTAGGCCCCTCAACTTTAATCCTGCAGCAGGCGAATCCCGACTGCTAGAGGCTCTGCGTACCGGTACACGGGCTCCTGTACCGGTACGGCCCTGCGCAAAAGTCCAAACCCGAGAGCAAAGTCTCTTAGTTTCGCAGCTTGTGTACCGGTACACGGGGTCCCGTACCGGTACACCTTCGCGCAGACTCAAACCCGAGAGCAGTCTGTGCTCGGGTTGCTTGCTGTACCGGTACAACCACCATGGTGTACCGGTACACAATGCTCCAGATTGCTGTTTTGGTTTCGACTCAACTCTACTTCGCGTCGTTCGATGCCAAAACCATTCCAACACTTCTTTAACTCATTTTTTGCCCTTCCAAACTTGTTGGAATGCAAAATGAAACTCACTAATCCATTTCTCTCGACACTTTAACCAATTTGATTAAAGTTCGATTATCGTCTTCGGGTTTCGATACGTTATAACTTAAAATACCATAAATCTCGAAATACGAGCCATAGGTCGGAACACTGTCAACGACCCTTCAGAATATCTAGAAAAACTCAGAACACTCATCAAACACTCAAACCTCGCCATTTGCAAAGGTCGAGTGTGTTACATTCACCCCTCCTAAAAAGGAGTTTCGTCCGCGAAACTCGAAATGCAACATACCTCAAGACTCCATCTGAAAGAGATGGGATAGCGCTCCTGTAAAGCGCTCTCAAGCTCCCACGTGGCCTCCCGCTCCCCGTGGTTGCTCCAAAGAACCTTTACATACGGAATATTACGGTTCCGCAGCTTCCTCACTTCGCGAGCCAAGATCCTCATGGGCAGCTCCTCAAAGCTCAAGTTTTCCCGCAACTCCAAAGGTGTAGTATCCAACACATGAGTCGGATCGAAGATGTACTTTCGAAGCACCGATACATAAAAGATGTTGTGTACGCCCGATAGGTTCGGCGGTAGAGCAAGTCTATACGCTACCGGGCCCACACGCTCCAAGATCTCATACGGTCCAATAAAACGGGGGCTCAACTTTCCCCGAATCCCAAATCTCCTAATCCCTCTAGTCGGCGAGACCTTCAGGAAAACATGGTCTCCAACTTGGAACTCCAAGTCTCGCCGTCGTCGATCGGCGTAGCTCCTTTGTCTACTCTGTGCCGTCAAAAGTCGCTCTCGAGCAATACGAACCTTGTCCTAAGCTTCCTGGAGCACATCAGGGCCTAAATCCAATCTCTCGCCAACTTCACTCCAATGAAGTGGCAATCTACACTTCCGCCCATAAAGTGCCTCTAAGGATGCCATCTTGATGCTTGCTTGATAACTGTTGTTATAAGCAAATTCAGCCATTGGTAGATGCTGTGACCATCATCCCTGGAAGTCTATCACACATGTTCGGAGCATATCCTCTAAGGTCTGAATAGTGAGCTCCGACTGCCCGTCACTCTGTGGGTGAAAAGCAGTGCTAAAATCCAGTCGAGTGCCTAAGGCGTCCTGCAAACTCCTCCAAAAGTGAGACACAAATTGGGTGTCTCGATCAGATACAATCGAGGTAGGCACTCCGTGAAGTCGCACAATCTCATCAAGGTACACTTATGTGAGCTTCTCTCCAGTCCAAGTCGTGTGTATAGGTATGAAGTGCGCTGACTTCGTCAACCTATCCACGATCACCCAAATAGCGTCATGCCCAGCCTGAGAGCGGGGCAATCCAGTCACGAAATCCATGGTGATCATCTCCTACTTCCACACGGGAATAGATAAACTTTGAAGCTTCCCCGCGGGTAATCGGTGCTGAGCTTTCACTTGTTGGCAAGTTAAACATCTAGCAACAAACTCACCAACATCCTTTTTCATCCCGGGTCACCAATAGAGTAACTTTAAATCCTTATACATATTGGTGCCTCCCGGATGTATAGCCTAGGGTGCTCGGTGTGCTTCTTGAAGAATATCTTCTTTAAGTCCCGAATCCGCCGGTACACATAACCATCCACGAAAATGCATCAATCCTTGGTCATCCACAAGGAAGTCGCCGGTGCAACCATTGACCATTTTGTCTCTAATCCTTTGCAATTTCACATCGGAAACTTGTCTTTCTTTAATTCTATCCAAAAGAATAGGTTGCACTACCAAGGTCATCAACCTCAAGGGTGTGTTTGGAGTCACCACCTATAACTCCAACCGCTTCATCTGCTCGATCAACTGCGGTTGAGTACCGACATGCATCGCTAAGTTTTCCGTCGATTTCCTACTTAGCGCATCCGCCACCACGTTAGCCTTGCCCGGGTGGTAAAGAATCGTCAGATCATAATCCTTGAGTAGCTACAACCATCTGCGCTGCCTCAAGTTCAGTTCCTTCTGAGTAAACAGGTACTTCAAGCTCTTGTGATCCGTGTATACTTCACACCGCTCGCCATAAAGATAGTGGCGCCATAGCTTTAATGCAAAGACTATGGCCGCGAACTCCAAATCATGTGTAGGATAATTCCTTTCATAATTCTTCAATTTGCGAGAAGCATACGCGATCACCTTGCCATCCTGCATCAAAACGCAACCCAATCCATTAAATGAAGCATCACTATCAACCACATACCCTGCTCCAGCAATTGGCAGGGTTAGGATTGGGGCGGTAGTCAATCTTTGCTTCAACTCTTGGAAGCTCCTTTCACAAGTATCGTTCCAAATAAACTTAATGCCTATATGCGTGAGCCTCGTAAGGGGAGTAGATAACTTAGCAAACCCCTCGACAAACCTCCGGTAATAGCCGGCCAATCCAAGGAAACTCCGTATCTCCGTGACGCGCGTCGGTCTCGGCCAATCCTTGATAGCCTCAATCTTCTTAGGATCCACGGCTATGCCCGATCCCGAAATCAAATGTCCAAGGAATGCCACCTCTCGAAGCTAAAATTCACACTTTTTCAACTTGGCATAAATCTCCTTTTCCCGAAGTATTTGAAGTACAAGCCTCAAATGTTCCTCGTGATCCGCATCACTTCGGGAGTAAACCAAGATGTCGTTGATGAACACCGCGACGAACATGTCTAGATAAGGCTTGAAAACACGGTTCATTAGATCCATAAAAGCTGCCGGGGCGTTAGTAAGCATGAACGGTATAACTGTGAACTCATAATGTCCATACCGTGTTCTAAAAGCCGTTTTCGATACATTCTCGGGTTTGATCTTTAACTGGTGGTATCCCGACTGCAAGTCTATCTTGGAATACACACACGATCCCTGAAGCTGATAAAACAAGTCGTTGATCCTCGGCAACGGATACTTATTCTTGATCGTGACTTTATTAAGCTCACGATAATCCACACATAGGCGTAAAGATCCGTCTTTCTTCTTGACGAACAAAACTGGCGCTCTCCAAGGCGAGACGCTTGGTCTAATGAAGCCTTTGTCCAACAAATCCTACAGCTGCGCCCTTAGCTCCTTCAGCTCTGCCGGTGCCATGCTATAGGGTGCCTTTGCAATTGGGGTAGTCCCAGGAACGAGATCTACCACAAATTTAATTTCCCTATCAAGAGGCATACGCGGTAGCTCCGCTGAAAACACATCCTGAAATTCCCGCACCACTGGGATATTCTCAATCCTAGGGGTGTCATCATCGTCCCTCGCAACAACACTAGCCAAGTAGGCTATGCAGCCTCTGCCGATCAGCTGCCTAGCTCAAGACGAGCTGATCGTCATCGCAAAAAGCGAACTCCAGTATTCTCTAAATATCACCTCAGTCTGCCCCGGTTCTCTAAAAGTAACCATGCGATTCTTACAATCGATTGTGGCATAATACTTAGTTAGCCAATCCATGCCCAAAACCACATCGAAATCCTCCAGCTTGCGCAGAGCTAGCAAATTCACGGGCAAAATCCAGTCTCCTACCCGAACAGGGCAACTGGAGCAATACTCTCTAATATCCAAAATATGGTCGGGTACAACAACATGTCTCGGATGCAACAAAGAAACCAATGGGATGCCATGCAATTCGGCGACCAGCCGATCTATGAATGAATGTGATGCACCAATATCAAATAATGCACGAACTCGAATGCCATCAAGTAAAATGATACCTGCAACCACATCCTCGGCTGCTGCCGCCTCCTTGGTCTGAGCAGCATACATGCGTCCACTCGGGGCCTGTCGAGATCCCTCGCTCTATCGCTGGACGGATGACTGCCTAGGTCGGTACTGTGCCGATGGAGTCTCCTGGCTGGCGGCTAGTAGGGCCGGTGCCGATGCAGTCGACGGTGCCGGTGACGAACCTCTCGGGCACTCAGTCCGGATGTGGCCTTCCTGGCCACACTGGTAGCACCCGCCCGCCCGTTGTGGACACTGCGGTGGGTAGTGAGGACCACCGCAGATCACACACCAGGAAGGCCGGCGGCGATCAGATCCTCCTCGATGTGCTGCCGAGCCGCGCCCACGCTGCTGGCTCCGAGGGTTTTTCGGCGGCCTCCTAGAGTGCGTCTGGCTCGCACCCTCAGCCGTCGGCCTCTTACCCTTGCCTTTATCCAAGGCCTCTCGCCTCTCCTGAACATTTGCCGCGCCGCTCTCCACAATGAGCGCACGATCCACCACCTCCCGGTAGGTTTGGAGGTTAGAGGATTGCATAAACCGAAAAATCGACGGTCGCAACCCTCGCTCGAAGATGCGGGCCTTATCCTCGTCGTCCCACACGACGAAAGGCACGCAGTGCAGAAGCCGAGAAAACTCCCTCTCATACTCGGCTACAGTCCGGTCTCCCTGGCGCAAGTTGCGCAAGTCTTGCTCCATCTTTCTCTTGATGCTGGTCGGGAAGTAGTGTGCCAAAAGAAGCTCCTTGAACTTCTTCCAAGTAATAGCCGCCAAGTCGGTGCTGGGGTTCTCCTGACAATCCAACCACCAGTGATAGGCCTCACCGTCCAGGTGGTGAGTTGCGAGCCAAACTCGATCCCTCTCCTTCACGAAGGTGTCGTGGAAGAGTTTCTCCATATGCATCAACCACTTCTCCACGATCCAGTGGTCGACCTTTTCTCCATCAAAAATTCGGCGACTGTACCTCCTGAACTCGTTGATGCGCTCCATCAATCTATCCCTCTCCTCTCCAACAACCGTCACGGGAAAAACTGCCCCCGCCGTAGGCACCTGAACTAGCGGTGCCGCAATCGCCTCCTCCTGTGGTGCTATCGCAGGCGTCGTTCGAGATGTGTCGAGTGCAGGGGACGACCCTCGGGGTGCAACCACCTCCACCGGTGTGGGTGGCGTAGGAACCTGAGTCTCTCTAGCAGCAGCCTACTGAAGTAGGAGGTCCTCCAAGCACTTCATTCGCGTCTCCTGTCGGCGCGCTACCTCCGTCTACTGTGCCACCATGTCAGTGAGGGCCACAAGCTGGCCCCTCAACTCACGGGCCTCGCCGGATCCGGAGGTAGCGGCGGCTCGATTTTAGTACGGCGTTTCACCCTCAGAGTGATGGACAATCTGAGAGAACTATTCAGATACTAGAGGACATGTTGCGAGCATGTGTGCTTGACTATCGTAGAGGGTGGCACGATTACTTATCGATGGCGGAGTTTGCATACAACAATAGCTACCAAGAAAGTATTGCAATGGCGCCATTCGAAGCCCTTTATGGAAGGAAGTGTCGCTCGCCAATTCATTGGAGCGAGGTGGGCGAGAAAGTTGTTCTTGGCCTAGAAGTTGTTCGGGAGGCGGAGGAGAAAGTTCGTCTTGCCCGGCAAAGATTAGCGACAGCGCAATCAAGGCATAAGAGCTATGCCGATAAGCGAAGGAAGGACATTGAGTTCGCGGTTGGAGACCGCGTGTTTCTAAAGGTATCGCCGATGCGCGGTGTTAAGAGGTTTGGAGTTCGGGGGAAGTTAAGTACCCGATTTGTCGGGCCCTTCGAGATCTTGGAAAGGGTTGGCGCGGTGGCCTACAGAATAGCATTACCGCCGAGGCTTGTGGGGGTGCATGATGTGTTCCATGTATCCAATCTCCGCAAGTATGTTTACGATCCGGAGCATGTTCTCTCGTATATACCGACAGAACTTCAAGAGGACATGACTTACGAGGAGTTCCCGGCGTACATTGTTGATCGGGAAGTGCGAAAGCTACAGAATCGAGAAATTCCGTATGTTAAGATCCATTGGAGCGAATACGGCGAACGAGAAGAAACGTGGGAGCTTGAGGACGCGATGAAAGAGCGTCATCCTTATCTCTTCGAGGAACTAAGTTGAGGTATGGATTTTGAATTACGAATGATTTAGTTTCGCGGCCGAAACAATTTTAAGGGGTGGGGAATGTAGCATATCACTTCCCCGTAGGTTGAGCCGAGTTCCGTCAAAATGAGCGGAACACGAAAAGGAATGAGTTACTATAGGCCAAAAGTGCATTGGAGCCTATATATGAAGTGTAAAGGGACCCGAGAGAGTGAAACTGCAATTCTGAAAAATTTCTAGAATTTTTACTCTCGAGGACTAGTCCCTTGGGTGAGAGACCGGTTTCCGAACGTTGAACAGCCAAGCAGAGGGAAAAATCGGCTAAGTCCTGTAAATTAAGCTCTCGGGAACCGGTCCCTAGGTGAGAGACCGGTCCCCGGAGACCGGTTCCATCGGGGAGAGACCGGTCCCCTTCTGCGCAGGTTGCAGGACAGCTCTCGGGAACCGGTCCCTGATAGGGAGAGACCGGTCCCCGAGCTCGAAAATGCCCAGTAAGGGCTGGTTGCAAAAATGAAATTGAGAGGGGTTTAAGTGCAAATGTTACATGAGATGGTTGTACATGGGTGAGGGTTAGGATTAGCTCTTATTTCCCTCACACCGAAACACAAGCCTTCCCTCTCTCTCTCTAAAAATCCTTCTCTTCTCTCTTCCTCTCTCTCTAGGGCTTGAACCAAGGAGGGTTTGGAGGAGAAAAGCCTGGAGAAGAAGCTCTCCAAGGTGAAGAGCAAGCTTGATCAAGGCTTTGAAGGAGAGTCTTGGACTCCCAAGGTGAGTTCTCATGGGTTTTGAGCTAGGGTTTGGATTTTTCCTTCTAGTATGCTTCTAGGAGATGGATTAGAGTATTTTCCTCCATGTTTTGTCAAGCTAGGGGCTTGATTGGAGAAGATGATATTGTGGAGGACCTATGTTTAGGGTCTTGTGATTTTGAGGTTCAAACTTGGTTTTGATCTCATTTTAACCTAATTGGTAGGTCTACGAACGCATCGGTGTGCTCGATTCGGTGATACGACGAGCGTGCGCGAAGATATTAAGAAAACAACATGAAATAGTACAGATCCTCGTAGCTCGCGGCGAACAAGCCCAAAAAATCGTGAAATCGGAACCGCGGCATCCTTACGACGCGTAAAGGTGAGGGGTGCTTTCCGGAAACACCGGATCTCTTTCTATGTCTATGTCCTTTCTTTGAGCATGTTGATATTATGGCATTCTTGCATGTAGGGTAGTGAACAGTATACGTTGGTTGTGACAATTATCTGCGTAAGATCATTGTAGTGATATAGAACCATATGAAAAAGGAAAGTGAATGACCCTATATGCATGTGAATGTAAGAAATGACCGTGACCGTAGTAAACAAAGGCGACATGGACATTAGTGACTCGATTGATATCGATAAGTGAATAGCTAAACAAGGTTTAACTCGAGCGGCATTATGTGTATTGTGGCATCAGGACCACCACGACGTTGGCAAGTGACACTATATGCATGAATAGGTAGTAACCATTCATCGGCATTGAGATAGTGAGAATTGTGACAGGTTGGCCATACCTCCTCAAATTGAAGATGGGATCATACTCACATGTATTGGTTCCGGCTTGTGCAAGGTCGCTCCTCCACGAGCGGTGTACTCCGGAGAAGAAATGCACCACGGGTGGACGTGCCCGGCGAAGATCCTTCGGGTGGTTGTGCCTTGTGCCTCCCCCGTTAGACGGGATATGTGGACTATGAGTTGGGGTAAATCAGGAGCACCCCAGGTTGATTGGGTAAAGGTCAAAGGAAAGTGAAAAGGACATGCATGCATAATTATCATGTATTTGAATATGAATATCTATCTGTGATTGCTTTCGTGCAGGCATTGTGTTAGAAGTGCATTAGTTGGTTTGTTATTCTTCTTTATTGAAATACTTATGCCTGAATTAGACCTAGTGGGCGAATCGGCGTGGTCGGCGGCCGAACCCACTTGGAACTTTGTTCTAGTTCTCATTACCACTAACCCTGCAGATCCGTACGGGAGCGGGGCGGCGGAGGATCGAGGCAAGGGAGTCGCGCCGTAGATAGCGACCCTCGAGTTATATAGGCATACCCTACACTTGTGTATTCAACTTTTGTATGTTGAAATTGTAAAGTGAAAAGTGATGTAATATAGGGATAATGTAAATTCTATTTTGGGTAATGCAAGAATGATGTAACGAATGTAAATGTGATTGATTCAAATGAAATCGAATGACATGTATATTGGATGTTTAGTTAGTTTCGATGCTTTCACTTGTAGTTGTTGTTTGCCCTCGTGCAAACCTTGTATATCTTGCAATTCTCCTTGTTGATTTGCTTGTAATATACTTGTTGTTGGAGCCTTGGGCGGACAGGGGAGGTACTGTCCGTTCGGCGTCTGTCGCGTGCTCGAATCCGACCAAATTGGTGGAGCTCGGGGCGTGACTTTAGATGTCCCCGATATTGACCTTTCTCATCATAATGTCCGTTTCATTATCGCGAGAAGGACCCCAATTTGCATCGGTTTGCACGCCACTCCAAGCCATCTTTGTCCAACTTCTTTGATGCCCAGAAGAAAATTGTTGAAGATCGCGGATTGGAGTTGACAGGAACATTGACTGCGGTCAAGACTTGATTTGACTTTGTGCGATTCATCGAAATTGATCGGCTCCAAAAATCAAATCTTGTCGTGTAGAGAGAGATTTGATGCATCGACTTGGCCGCTTCAATCTAGCTTCTTCTTTGGATGGCATTGAAATTATTTTTCACAAATTTGAGTTCTCTTTCTCTCGGCGAGTTTACTATCAAAAGTCGTTCATGATTGTTGTTCTTCACTCCTCAAGTTTCGCAACCAACGACTCGCAACTTTTAGAGTTGGAGTTTAACCATCTTCGTTTGATTCAATAAGAAGTATGATTGTACGCTTCACGCTATGTCGTCGTCGTTTGATTCCTCTCAATTTCGCCATTGTTGCTCGATGAATCATGTGAAGAAAGAGATATTGGAGTTAGTAGGGCAACAGTAAGGATAAACACACACATTCGAGTGACGAGTATTACAATAAGGCAATTTGATCATTCTTTTCTTCGTCACTTGAACGAATGATCTCACTTGATGTTGCCATCATCCAACTACGTCTTTGCTTGCATAGCCTTTGTGTCAAGTCTTCTTTAAGGACAATCTCGGCGCAAATGGGTGCCGTAGCCTTTGCACCGCTTGAAAGTGCATTGGATCTCACTCGCCTTCAAATAACACTCCTTTTCCTTTGACGAACCTTTGCACGCTTTTTATCCTTAGACTTTGAAGACGAAGCATGCGTTTAGACAAAGATTGACGCTTTAGACATGAAAGCGCCTGTCCCAAAATCATTCTTGTCCGGAAATTTCGAGAAACTTCTTCGTAAGAACGCGCCAATACGCTGTTGTTCAAACCAGTCCTGCATTGATAGATCAATCGTCGGAACCCGAGTCTTCGTCCTTCTGCCTTTGTAGATTTAAATGTCAAAGCCTGTGCTTAGAAAAGACTTGGAGAGAAGATGATTAGTAGGAAAAGTCATTCATACGTTTGTAAAGCTCCTACTAATCTTCCTACTTTCATCTCGTCCGGATGCTTGACGCGTTCTCTCGATCCAGGCGACCTTTGCCCGAAAGCGTTCGGAAAGAGTTCGAAAGGATTTCTCTAACCACCTTTGAATCCGGGATTTTCTCTCCAAGTTAGCACAATATGTTCACAACATCTTGTAGATCGATGTATATTACTCAGTGAAAGTCTTATTTTTCGTCCATGAAGAATTGGGAATCAAACGTTGCTATTAGCATTTGGCAATTTTTGACCCTTTACTAAACTTGTCTCCTGTTCATGCGTAAACTTGTAAGTATCACCAACTTTGTCTTTCTGACCTTTCGCATGACTCGCCCGAAAACTCGACCGTAACTCCGTTTGTGATAAAGCTTGAAATAAAATCATTAATTCTTTACCATTCAAACGCAGATGACTCGTTTTCATCTTATAGTCCACTTTTTCGAATGATTAGGCCGACGTCACCCCATCGACAACTCGGTAGCATTTCAAATCCGAATCAATAGCTTTCCATAACCCGCTCATGCACGATTTGCGATTAGAAGCTCCCTAGCGCACTTCCAATAGCAATACATTGTCGCGCGTCCGAAGAGCGGAGTCGTTAATGTTAGCACCTTCGGCCATTAGATAACAATTTATCTAGATCCCGGTCTATATCCAAATTGAAAGTTTTGAGGAGGGCCGCCAAGGAATCTATCTAATGTATCTATCACCTAGAGCGGGGGTGAATAGGGTAACGGCCAAAAAAACACAAATCTGCAGATGCAATAAAAACTAATGCGGAAAATAAAAGGCACAACCGAGATTTACGTGGGAAAACCCAACTATGGAGAAAAACACAGGGACAACACCAGGAGGAAAAAATAATTCATCCTTAAGAAATAAGATTACAAGATGTTACCGACCTCATCGGACCTCAAACCCTCTAAAAGCCTCTTATGAATCTTCGGCACCTCAAGCCAGGTCTGTGCACACGCCCCCACGTTTCGAGTCGCACGAAACGCCTTTCACTTGACTCCACGAAGCTCCACTACAGCCCGATCTACGACGCATCTCGATATCCACGAGCCAACGATCCGACATCCAGCGAACCGCCCTTTGTTCACAGCGGGCGAATGAAGCCAAACGAGCGCGTTCATTCGAAGATTATCCATGATTAATAGTGATCCTTCGCGTATTGGACTATCGAAAAAACAGGGAAAGAACTCCAAGCGAAGGCGGCAGATCAATCGACATACTTAATCAATTTTCAATATCTCGATATCGATGCTAAAAAGAGGTCTTTTTTGTAGAAAATATGGTTCTTTGAATGAAATCCCCAGACTAGCCTCTAGGGATTTCTCAATATGTATTCTCTCGTGATGCTTATCATTAGAGAACCCCTATAGCTATCTTATAGACTTTAAGAAGTCAAAAAACAGAGTTAGGACTAGAAATCTTTCTTTCCAAACAGCAATCATTGTAGATCCACTCGGAACACCGGAAGACTAGTCCAGGGGTAGCACGCATGAGCGGAAGATTTTTCTGGCGAAGCTCCTGTACTCTGATAGCTTCCAGCTTGTTTCCGGAAACAGGGCTGTACCGGTACAGCATGAAACTTTGTAGGCCTAGTTGGGAACAACATACAACACCTTCCTCGCGCAAATACTGAATGGCTTATAGCACGCTGGGACAAAACCCTTTACCGGTACCAATGCCAATTTTTTCGCATGAAAATCATTGTTTCGGCATTTTTTACAAACTCTTAAAATTCTATCAATTACATAAGTGTGATACTTAGAAAATATGATTCTAGAGATCTATAAATAAGTATCGAATCAACCATAAACAAGATTTAAAACTTACCTACGCATGCGTGATTTCAATTTTGCGTTGTGCGTCCTTTCTATCCGATTCTTCGAAGTCGTTGAGAATTCTTTCGATTTTCAATACTGCGGCTCCGAACTTTCCTTCCAAGACTGTATCGACTCGACCCCACGAAACTTGCCACACATAGGTACTACACAGGCGGAATAGTAAGATATCACTTCCCCATAGTGTGAGCACGTTTGTGCCGAGTTTCGATCGAATGAGGTCGCGCAACGGGTATGCGGAGGCTTCCATACGGAAGAGGCCCGGAATAGGAATCGCAGCTTATATAGGCCCTAAAACATGCAGTTGAGGAGCCCTAATAATGAGATACGTGAACAGGGAACCTGAAGAAGGTGAAACGTGCAATTCTGAAAAGATTTCCCAAGAATTCTTTACTCTGCCGGCGGACCAGTCCTTGATGCAGAACAACCGGTTCCTGCGAACGTCTGATACAGATCCAGGAGAGGGAAATCGGCTAGTCCCTGTAAATTGAGCTCTCTGGGAACCGTCCCCTAGAGTGAGAGAACCGTCAACCGAGACCGGTTCCATCAGGAGAGACCGGGTCCTTTCTGGGAAAACGTTGCAGGACAGCTCTCCGACGAACCGTCCCTGATAGTAGAGACAGGCTCCGAGCCCCGAAAATGCCAGTAAGGGCTGGTTGCAAAATGAATTGAGAGGGTTTAAGTGCAAATTTAACATGAGATCGTTGTATTATGGTGACGGAGTTCAGGGTCGCTCTATTTCCCCTCACACCTCAAACCACAAGTCTTCCCGCCTCTCTCTAAAAATCCTTTTCTCTCTCTCCCTACTGCTCTCTAGCGCTGCGAACGGCACAGGAGGGTTTGGAGGAGCAAAGCTTGGAGCAAGAAGCACTCCGAAGTGAAAGAGTCAAGCTTGATCAAAGGCTTTGAAGGAAGTCTTGGACTCACGACACCATAGGTGAGTTCTCATGGGTTTTGAGCTAAGGGTTTGGATTTTTCTTTCTAGTATTGTCTTCTAAGAAGATGGAGTTATCGTATTTTCATCCATGTTTCGTCAAGCCTATGCTTGATTGGAGAGAATGATATTGGGGAGGACCTATATTTACGAGTTTTGTGATTTTGAGGCTTCAATACTTGGATTTGTCTCATTTTAACCATAATTGGTAAGGTCCTACGAACGCATCGGTGCGGTGTCTGCTTCCGGCGATACACGACGTGAGTCGGACAGCATATTAAGAAAAGCGAAGCGTAAAAAAAATAATAGTACAAATCCGCTCCGTAACTTCGGGCGGACACAAGCCAAAAAATCCAGTCTGGAATCGAACCGCGGCGGTCATCATACACTTGTGAGACCAAAATGGTGGAGGTGCTATTCCGGAAACATCATTACCGGATCTCCTTTCTAATGTCTTATGTCTTTCATTTAAACATATTGGTATAATAAGAATTTTTGCATTAGGTAAATGAACAGTTAGTTGGTGTAAACAATTATCTGGCTTAAGATCATCATTGTGATATAGAACCAATGTGAAAAGAAAGTAAAAGACACTATATGCCATATTGAAGTAAGAATGACCGTGATCGTTAGTAACAAGGCGACATGGACAATTAGTGACTTCATGTGATATCGATAAAGTGAAATAGTCAACAAGGTTAACTCCGAGCGGGATTATATTATGTGGCATCAGGACACCACGACGTATAGCAATGACACTATATTCTAATAGTAGTAACCCATTCATACGGCATTGAGATAGTGGGAATTGTGAACAGCTTTGGTCCATACTTCCTCAAATTTGAGGCATCGGATCATACTCACTGTATTGGTCCGGCTTGTGCGAGGTCGCTCCTCCACGACGTGTACTGCCGGAGAAGAAAAATGCAACCACGGGAACGCTGCCTCAGCGAAGATTCCTTCGGTGGTTGTGCCTTGTGCCTCCCCCTTGACGGGATATGTGACGGTGAGTTGGGGTAAACCAGGAGCACCCCAGGTTGATTGGGTAAGGCAAAGAAAATAAAACCCCATAGCATGCAAATACATAATCATTGCTTTGAATTCGAATATCTATCTGTGAATCGTTTCTTGGCAGGTCATTGTCTTAGAAGTGCATTAGTTGTTTTGTTTTCTCTTATTGAAATACCATATATGCCTTGAATTAGACTCTAAGTGGCGAAATTGCCGGTGGTCCGGCGCCGAACCCCACTGGGAACTTCGTTCTAGTTCTATTACCACTACGCCTGCAGATCCGTACGCGATCGGACGGCGGGCAGAACCGCAATCGAGGCAAGGGAGTCCCGCCCATAATAGGGCCGGTCCGGAGTTATATATGCATATCCTACACTTGTTGTATTCAACTTTTGTATTTATGAATGTAAGGTAACAGAAAAAATGATGTGAAAAAAGGCAAAATATTATGGATTATAATTTGATGTTTGTGTTTTAAGAAAATTTGATGTAAATGATGATATAGAGCTACTTGGTTTGATCTCACAAATAAAAATCAAAGAACTGGAAATCTCCTCTGACGCACAACAGTCTCAAAGATAAACGTGCCGGTTTCATTATCTTCAGCAAGCGCCTTTCCATTCATATAGAACTCCCTAATAAGTTCTACACAGAAAGGAGCCTTCGCAGGGACCCGTCCAACAGGCTTAATAGGCACGCGCTGTAGTAGTCGTCCAAAATCAGGAACCTCCCGAATCAAATCATGGAAGTTCACAAAGCATTCAGCTATGCACGACTTTGATGCAAACAACCTTCGCCGTGCTGGAGGAACCTCTGCAGCTTGTTTTGAACGTCCCTCACGAGTACGAGAACCACCACCGTGAGATGATTCTCCAGCTAAACCTTTGCCTTTGTCAAGTTGCGCAATAGGTTCTTCAGATTCTTCAGAGGAGCTCTCCTGATAATCCGGATCAGACCCGGACGCTTCTTCAGTGGTACGTGTCCTTTTAGAAACCCCATGACGACCTCTACCACTGCCACGGCTTCGTCTCCCAGCCATAAGCACCAAAAGCACCAGTACGAGTAAAAATCCCATTTTCCTATATCAAAAATTGCATATATGAACAAATTTTTAAAAAAAAATCTATAAAAATAGCGAAAAAATTTCTAATAACATTAGAATGCATACAAATGCTATTTCTAACCAAATCATGCAAAAAATTTCAGCAAAAATTGAACTTTTCAAAAAAAATCCCGAAATTACATGCATATTAAAGCATAAATTCTAGATCAGCGAAAAATAACTTGTTTTGATGTTGTTCAAGTGTTCTACAAGCAAGGTAATAGCCTAAGACACTGATCTATAGCAAAAAATTGTATCAAAAACGGATTAGAGCAGAGATCAAACCCTTATCCCGCAAAAACTGTGAAAATAGCAAAATCGGGATAAAACTCACAAATTTGATGCTAAAAACTTACAAATTCACAGGGAAAATGTGTAGAACGAATGAAAGAGAGTCTCTAGAGCTCGCAGAACCAAAAATTTTGGAAAACGATTGAGTTTTGAAAAAGATCGAAGCGTTATACCCGGTTATATTCCGCTCGGCCGCAGACCTTGTACCGGTACACGGGTTCTTGTTCCGGTACAAGGACCAAAATGTGAAAATTTTTTTTTCCGAAAAATATACTTTAAAAATCCATCACATTTAAATTAAATTCATATAGTTAAGGCTTTTACTCCAAAAATCATTGTAATGAAAATAAGATATTATAAAATTTCAAAACACATCAAAACATCAAAATTTCAAAATCAAAAATAATTTAATGATTCAAAAACATCAAGATGTAAGTTGATGAAAAATGATATTTAGAAATTCAACAAAATTGACACCAATTTGTTGCAATACATTCAAAATAGAGATTTAACTAATATGGCACCGGGGGTGGCTCTTTGAGCATCTTTTTCAAACTAGCACCTTATTACTCCGAAAATTCTAAAATATTTATATTTTTCCAACCTTTTTCGGCTTATCCAATTTAATCTTCATGTGGTAGCTTCACACACTTGCCGGACGACCGGGGTGGTAGCTCTTTCCTACATGTGGTGGTAGTTTTCACACTCCTTTTGGATGTAACTCTTTCCACATCTTTTTAAACTTAGGAGTTTCTTTTTCTCCTTTTTTTATTTTTAAACAATTTCAAACTCCCCCTAAATTAGACAATCTCACAATTGAAAATAATTTTGACGAATTTTAGTCAATTAGAGAATACCCATTCATCATATCCAACGCTCACAACCAAGATGAATTAATCACCAAAAAATCAAATTTGATTTCAAAGTTTTGATGAATATATGCATTAAGAAATCATATAATAAATTATCGTCAAAATAATAAATAGTGGAGTAAAGACGATAATTAATATGAATTTAACTTAATATGGTTGTGAAGATAAAACCCATTTAAACAATTTTTTTAAAAAAAAAAAAACTTTCTCTCCAAAAACGATTCTCAATCATCTCCTTTTTCAATACCAATTGAAATTCCCAAACACCTTCTCCTCAAATGATAAAAAAAAATCAATGCACCAAAAATCATTCAAATATGTAATGCAATGAATAAAAATAAACAACAAGCACCAATCAAAGCATTACACTAAAGATCAAAAAATGACTAAGACGAGGAGTAAGGAAAGATATCACCTTTCCGGATCCAAACTTGTCGGATCTTTGGTTTTCTCGGCTTGTCGACGTTTGGTGCCGTTTGCTTAGATCTTTGATCAATCGTTGGTGTTTTCTTCGCTTGAGGCTTAGGTAGAACTTGACGATTAGGCTTAGAAGTCCGATTCTTTTGAGGCACTCGACTTAAATTATTTTGTTTTTGATTCCGTGGGGGATGTCGAATAGTACATGATGCCGATGGATGTTTTGAATTTGCCGATTGTGACTTGCCATTTTTGTTTGGGCAATTCCTTTTGATGTGTCCTTCGATGCCACATCGATGACACACTTTGCCTTTTGAAGTTGTTGAGACTTTAGATGTCGCCGTTTGATCCTTCTCAACATATGTCCGTTCATATCCAAGACCCAATTTGCTCGTTTGACCCAATCCAAGCATTTTGTCCAACTTCTTTGATCCCGAAGAAAATCGTTGAAGATCGGATTGAAGTTGACGAACTTGGTTGGTCAAGACTTGATTGGACTTGTGCGATTCATGAAATTGATGCTCCAAAAATCCAATCTTGTCATTAGAGGATTTGATCGTTGATTCCGCATCACTAAGCTTCTCTTGGAGGTCCGAATTAATCTTCAAACTTGAATCCCTTTCCTCCTCAAGAACCTTATTCAAATTCTTTACGTTGTTGTTTTCCTCCTCAAGTTCCAACAAACGACGTCTCAACTTCTTGTTGAGTTTAGCCATCTTCTTTGATTCAATGAGAAGTTGATTGTACGCTTCCGCTATGTCGTCGTCGTTTGATTCCTCCTCACTTTCACCATTGTTGCTCGAAGAATCATGTGAAGAAAGAGAAATATTGGAGTTAGTAGCAAAAGAGGATAAACACACAACATTCGACGAGGGAGCATTAGCAAATAGAGCAATTTGATCATTCTTTTCTTCATCACTCGAGCTTGAGTCACTCGAAGTTGTATCATCCCACGTCTTTGCTTGCATTGCTTTCTTAGTATATGATTTCTTTGAGGGACAATCCATAGCTATGTGACCGTAGCCTTTGCACTTGAAACATTGGATCTCGCCTTCAAAGACATCCTTTTCTTTCGAAGCCTTTGCACGCTTCTTCTCCTTAAATGTAGACGATGAAGATTTGTCCGATCTATTCTTCTTTCGAAAATTCCGACGAAACTTCTTCGTGAGAAGCGCCAATTGTTGTTCAAAGTCCGCAATTGATAAGTCATCGTCGGAACTCGAGTCTTCGTTCTTCTCCTTTGTAGATTTCAATGCAACACCTGTGCTTTTAGAAGAAGACTTGGAAGAAGATTGATTAGTAGGAAAAGTCATTTCATACGTTTGTAAAGCTCCTACTAATTCTTCTACTTTCATCTCGTCTGGATGTTTGACCGTTTCGATCGCGGCTACTTTAGCCCGAAAACGTTCCGGAAGAGTTCGAAGAATTTTACGAACAACTTTGGAATCCGGAATTTTCTCTTCCAAATTAGCACATGTATTAATGATATCTTGAAGCCTAGTGTAGTAATCGGTAAAAGATTCATGCTCCTCCATATGAATAGAATCAAATTGACTAGTCAACATTTGGAGCTTTTGAATTTTTACTAAACTAGTACCTTCATGTGTAATTTGTAGAGTGTCCCAAATTTTCTTGGCGGTCTCACACGCCGAAACGCGAGTAAACTCCGTTTGTGACAATGCATTAAATAAAGCGTTTATGCCCTTGCCGTTAAACGAAGATGTCTCGTTTTCTTCTTTTGTCCACTTATTTCGTGGTTTAGAGACGGTAGCACCATCGACAACTTCGGTAGGATGTTTCCATCCGAATTCAATAGCTTTCCATACCCGCTCAGTCGATTGCGATTAGAAAAGCTCTCATGCGAACTTTCCAATAGGCATAATTCGTGCCGTCGAAGAGCGGGAGGTCGATTAATGTTACCACCTTCGGCCATTAGAGTAACAATTTATCTAGATCCCGCTCTAATTACCATTGAAAGTTTTGAGCGAGCCCAAGGATCTATCTAGATTTGTATCCTATCACCTAGAGGGGGTGAATAGGTGAACGGCCAAAAACCACAAATCTCGATGCAATAAAAATAAATGCGGAAAATAAAAAGCACACGAGATTTACGTGGGAAAACTCCAACTTGGAGAAAAACACACGGGACCAACACGCGAAAAAAATAATTCACTAAGAGAAAAGATTACAAATGATTACCGACTCCACGGACTCAACTCTCTTAACCTCTTATGAATCTTCGCGCTACCCTCCAGGTTGTCCACGCCCTCAGTTCGAGTCCACGAACGCCTTCACTTCGAATCCCACGAAGCTCCACTACGCCGAATCTACCGACGCACTCGAATCCACCGAGCCAACGATCCGAATCCACGAACCGCCTGTTTTCACGCCGAAATCCCACGACGCCGTCCTCGAAGAGTATGCATGATTATGGTGATCCTTCGCTTTGGACTATCGTAGAAACGAGGAAAGAATCCAAACGAAGCGGAGATCAAATCGACATATTAATATAATAATTCCAATATCTCGATACGATCTAAAAGAGGCTTTTTGTAAGAAAATAGGTTTTTGATGAAATCCGAGCCTCTAGGGTTTCTCAAATATGTATTTTCGTGATGCTAATCAATTAGAGAACCCCTAAGCTTTTTATAGACTTTAAGAATCAAAACAGAGTAGGACTAAAAAAGTTCTTTCCAAAAACAGCACCTTGTACCGGAACAAGGAAAGCTGTCCAGTCACCATGACGAAGATTTTCTCGCGAAGCTCCTGTACTCTGGATAGCTTCAGCTTGTTCCGGAACAGGGCTTGTACCGGTACAGCATGAAGCTTGTACCGGAACAACCATCAAACTTTCTGCGCAAATGCTGATGGCTATACCCTGGACAGAAAACCCTTGTACCGGTACAGCAATGCAATTTTCGCTGAAAATGCATTGTTTCGGATTTTACAAACTCTTAGAAACTTTCTAATCAATTACAACTTGAAAATATGATTCTAAGATCTATAAATAAGTATGAATCACCATAAACAAGATTTAAAACTTACCTACGCATCGTGATTCAAGTTTTGCGTGTTTTGCGTCCTTTCCGATTCTTCGAAGTCTTGAATTCTTCGATTTTCAATACTCCGCTCCGAACTTCTTCAAGACTCCGACTCGACCCACGAAACTTGCCAACACATAGGACCTAACAGGGGAATGTAACATATCACTTCCCCATAAGTTGTGCCGAGTTTCGTCGAAATGAGCGGAACGCGGAAAGGAATGAGTTACTATAGGCTAAAAGTGCATTGGAGCCTATATATGAAGTATAAAGGGACCTGAGAGAGTGAAACTGCAATTCTGAAAAATTTCCAGAATTTTTACTCTCGGGGACCAGTCCCTTGGATGAGAGACCGGTTCCTGAACGTTGATCAGCCAAGCAGAGGGAAAAATCGGCTAAGTCCTGTAAATTGAGCTCTCGGGAACCGGTCCCTAGGTGAGAGACCGGTCCCCGGAGACCGGTTCCATCAGGGAGAGACCGGTCCCTTTCTGCGCAGGTTGCAGGACAGCTCTCGGGAACCGGTCCCTGATAGGTAGAGACCGGTCCCCGAGCCCGAAAATGCCCAGTAAGGGCTGGTTGCAAAAATGAAATTGAGAGGGGTTTAAGTGCAAATGTTACATGAGATGGTTGTATATGGGTGAGGGTTAGGGTTAGCTCTTATTTCCCTCACACCCAAACACAAGCCTTCCCTCTCTCTCTCTAAAAATCCTTCTCTTCTCTCTCCCTCTCTCTCTAGGGCTTGAACCAAGGAGAGTTTGGAGGAGAAAAGCTTGGAGAAGAAGCTCTCCAAGGTGAAGAGCAAGCTTGATCAAGGCTTTGAAGGAAAGTCTTGGACTCCCAAGGTGAGTTCTCATGGGTTTTGAGCTAGGGTTTGGATTTTTCTTTCTAGTATGCTTCTAGAAGATGGATTATAGTATTTTCCTCCATGTTTTGTCAAGCTAGGGGCTTGATTGGAGAAGATGATATTGTGGAGGACCTATATTTAGAGTTTTGTGATTTTGAGGTTCAAACTTGGATTTGATCTCATTTTAACCTAATTGGTAGGTCTACGAACGCATCGGTGCGCTCGGTTCGGCGATACGACGAGCGTGAGCGAAGATATTAAGAAAACAAGCTAAAATAGTACAAATCCTCGTAGCTCGCGGCGACCAAGCCCAAAAATCGTGAAATCGGAACCGCGGCATCCTTGTGACACATAAAGGTGGAGGGTGCTATTCGGAAACACCGGATCTCTTTCTATGTCTATGTTCTTTCATTTAAGCATATTGGTATTATAGAATTTTTGCATGTAGGGTAATGAACAGTGTATGTTGGTTGTAACAATTATCTGCTTAAGATCATTGCAGTGATATAGAACCATGTGAAAAAGGAAAGTAAAAGACCCTATATGCATGTGAATGTAAGAAATGACCGTGATCGTAGTAAACAAAGGCGACATGGACATTAGTGACTCGATTGATATCGATAAGTGAATAGTTCAACAAGGTTTAACCCGAGCGGCATTATATGTATTGTGGCATCAGGACCACCACGACGTTAGCAAGTGACACTATATGCATGAATAGGTAGTAACCATTCATCGGCATTGAGATAGTGGGAATTGTGACAGGTTGGCCATACTTCCTCAAATTGAGGATGGGATCATACTCACTGTATTGGTTCCGGCTTGTGCGAGGTCGCTCCTCCACGAGCGGTGTACTCCGGAGAAGAAATGCACCACGGGTAGACGTGCCTGGCGAAGATCCTTCGGGTGGTTGTGCCTTGTGCCTCCCCCGTTAGACGGGATATGTGGACTGTGAGTTGGGGTAAACCAGGAGCACCCCAGGTTGATTGGGTAAAGGCCAAAGGAAAATAAAAAGAACATGCATGCAAATAATAATCATGTGTTTGAATGTGAATATCTATCTGTGAATCGTTTTCTTGCAGGCATTGTATTAGAAGTGCATTAGTTGGTTTGTTATTCTTCTTTATTGAAATACATATGCCTGAATTAGACCTAGTGGGCGAATTGGCGTGGTCGGCGGCCGAACCCACTGGGAACTTCGTTCTAGTTCTCATTACCACTAACCCTGCAGATCCGTACGCGAGCGGGGCGGCAGAGGATCGAGGCAAGGGAGTCGCGCCATAGATAGCGGCCCCGGAGTTATATAGGCATACCCTACACTTGTGTATTCAACTTTTGTATGTTGGAATCGTAAGGTAAAGAAAAATGATGTAAAATATAAATGATGTAAATTATGTTTTGGTTAAAGAAAATTGTGATGTAAATGAATGATATAGACTACTTGTGTTTGATTCAAATAAAATCAAATGACATGTATATAGGATATTTTGTTTAGTTCGATGCTTTCGCTTGTGATTGTTGTTTGCCCTCGTGCAAACCTTGTATATCTAGCAATTATTCTTGTTGAATTGCTTGTAATATACTTGTTGTTGGAGCCTTGGGCGGACAGGGGAGGTACTGTCCGTTCGGCGTCTGTCGTGTGCTCGAATCCGACCAAATTGGCGAAGCTCGGGGCGTGATATGCCCTGGTAGCTTTTATGGATCTAATGAACCGTATTTTCAAGCCTTATTTGGACAGGTTTGTTGTAGTATTCATCGACGATATGCTAATCTATTCTCGAAGTGACGAGGAGTATGAAAACCATGTGAGATTGGTGTTGCAAGTACTTCGAGAAAAGAAGCTGTTTGCTAAGTTAAAGAAATGCGAATTTTGGCTTCGAGAGGTAGCCTTTCTAGGACATGTGATTTCAGAGGCTGGGATAGTTGTGGATCCAAAGAAAATTGAAGCAATTAAGGAATAGCGTAGGCCGACTAGTGTTGCCGAGATCAAAAATTTTCTTGGTCTAGCAGGATACTACCGAAGATTTGTTGAGGGATTTGCTAAAATGTCTACTCCCCTCACCCGACTTACACATAAAGGAGTTGCTCAAGAATTATGATTTAACAATCCTTTATCACCCGCGCTAACATAGTAAATTGGAGGCATAGTAGTGCTAGAACTTTTAATTCTCACAGATTATTCATGCTATACTATTAGTCATTTTTTTCTATTGTTGCCTCAGCTGACCTAGTGGTGTAATTCGCTTTTCTCGGCGGCTTACCCACTGGAAACTATTGTTTAATAGTTCTCAGCCCCATTTATTTGTTGTTTTTATTTTCAAAGCCTTCAACTGCGGGAGAGGCTAGGGACCAGGGCAATAGAGTTGCGTCTAGCTAGAGCCTTTTGGGGGATACCTGTATAGATGGACACCTTTCTTTTGTTTAGCTTTGAGAGGTGTATCTGGCCATTATATATAGAGACTACCCTATGATCCCAGTTGTATCTTTTTGTGGTGACATGATCTATATTCTTTTTTGGGATAGTTGTACTTTTAGTTGTATTAACTTGTTACTTTCCTTTATTACTTGTTGTTTTATGGATTAGTTTTATACTTATGCTTTGATTACCATGCTAGGGTTATATTCCTTGTTTTATCTATTTAATGTTTTGTAGAGGACGCTTTGTGTGCACCGGGGAGGTACCTTGTGCTTGCACGTGCCGGGTTGGCTTCCGTTGGGACCCGGGCGTGACATATATACTGTTTACACTACCGAGTTGTTAATGAAGTTCATGATTTTAGCCAAAAAACATGAGTAAATTGTTTACCTGAGATTCATCTCGATCTTTGTAAGTTCTTTAAAAGATTTCATCTCTTCTTGCAGAGCAAGAACATTTTAGTGCTGCCGAGTGATATTTTGTTGCCTTCGTGGGGCTGCCTACATTGGGCAATTTCAACCTAATCTTCTATTGTAAAAAAAACAAAGGGGGAAGAAATAGGATTGTAGATTTCAAATCGGGATTCTACTGAGTTCCCACACACATTGCTATAAAAGAGTGCAGAAATTCTTTCACATTATTATCCCTATTCAAATTGGTCTACCCTTCTCGGCAAGAAGAGAATTGGGTAGATTGCACGCGATATCAAGCTCTTTTTTCCCAAGCCCAAGAGTTGCATCACGAAGGAAATCGTTGTCGGACTGACCAAATGCTTCGTTCTCTTTACCCGACGGGATTAAGAAAGTAGGTTCACAGTTTCTGTTTAATTCACAGGTCTACCCTTCTCAGCAAGAAGAGAATTGGGTAGATTGCACGCGATATCAAGCTCTTTTTTCCCAAGCCCAAGAGTTGCATCACGAAGGAAATCGTTGTCGGACTGACCAAATGCTTCGTTCTCTTTACCCGACGGGATTAAGAAAGTAGGTTCACAGTTTCTGTTTAATTCACAGGTCTACCCTTCTCAGCAAGAAGAGAATTGGGTAGATTGTGCCCGAGATCAAGCTCGTTTTGGCCTGAGCCCAAGTCGCATCACGAAAGAAATCGCTGCCAGACAGACCGGATGCTTCGTTCTATAGAGCCTCGAGTCTTTCTCCTTACCCGACGGGATTAAGAAAGTAGGTTCATAGTTTCTGTTTCATTCACAAGTCTACCCTTCCCGGTAAGAAGAGAATCGGGTAGATTGCACACAAGATCAAGCTCTTTTTTTCCCAAGCCCAAGTGTCGCTTCACGAAGGAAATCGCTGCCAGACTGACTGAACGCTTTGTTCTATAGAGCCTAGCCCAAGTGTTGCTTCACGAAGGAAATCGCTGCCAGACTGACTGAACGCTTTGTTCTATAGAGCCTTGAGTCTTTTTCTTTACCCAACGGTATTAAGAAAGCAGGTTCATAGTTTCTGTTTAATTCACAGGTCTACCCTTCTCAGCAAAAAGAGAATCGGGTAGATTGGACACGAGATCAAGCTCTTTTTTGCTCGAGCCCAAGAGTCGCATCACGAAGGAAATCACTGCCTGACTGACCGGATGCTTCATTCTATAGAGCCCTGAGTCTTTCTCTTTACCCGATGGGATGAAGAAAGAAGGTTCATAGTTTCTGTTTACGAACTAACCATCAGAGGAAAGGGACCAAAAAATAGTTCTTCTTAAACATTGTTAGATAGATGTTTTCCCTCACCATCTTACTATAGTGCACTGCTTTCTACGTTTTAAAGATAGCGCACAATAATCCACCAGAGGAGCTGAATCACCAACAACTGACAAAATTTCAAAATAAATTCTTAGCAATCTTCATATGAACATCTCCAAACGTATGTACATATGAATCGGCACAAAGTTGAGATTACCCAAACATATGATGTATTAGTAATGTTGTCAAATCAAGATACAAATTATATGCCAATTCTTAATCTTGCAAGAAAGACAACGGTTATACAGCTTGCACCACCAATCTTGGTACTGTAGTTCTCTATAGCTGCAGTATTCAGTAATTCTCAGCAGAATTCTTTCAAACTTGGAACTAACCCCACAAATATATTTCAATGCAACCGTTTGAAGCATATCTCACATGTTATCTTACAATGCAACCACTTGAGATCAAGTACTTGAATATACTCCAAAATTTTGTGCTCTGGGCGTTAAGAAAGCAACTTAAACTTGACTTGTTTCACAAATCATGCTTATATCAATCAATTCCAACCATGATATCTCAGGTTCATCCTGATTAATCCTAATCATTGTGGATTCTCTAATTTGAGATTTATGTCATTTTCCCAACACCATGTGCAGGAACCGGGGTTTAATACTCGATTAATCTGAACTGTCGACTGAAATCCTAGGGGTTGCCATCTATCGCTAATCCAGGAATGAGGTTTGCCATTAGCTTTATACTTGTCAACCTTCCATTAGTTCAACTAAATCTTCAAGAACTTTATAAATCTCCTCGGCTCCTCTACAGGACTTATCCCCAGAATAAAACTGATGAGTTTTTCTGTTAACCTCGATCCAACTGCACCCTGGCAACTTCTTCCCTCCCACTTCCTTCATTACCTTCCTCACCTTTCTCACCTCTTCCCACATGCCACGTTGGCTGTACAAGTTCGCCAACATTTGTCCGTAATCTGTATTCGTCGGGTCCGTTTCCAACAGCCTTGTAATGGCGAATTCTGCCAACATCATGTTACCATGAAGCCTACAACTATGAAGCAATGATCCCCATACGACTTCATCAGGTTCTACTTTCATATCCTTGACAATATTCATTGCATCTTCGAACCTCCCTGCCCGACCAAGAAGGTCCACTATGCATCCATAATGCTCGATTTTTGGCTCAATTTTGTAGTCAGCATTCATAGAATCAAAATATTGAAGCCCCCGCTGAACAAGTCCACCATGCGTGCATGCATTCAGGAGACCTACAAAGGTTATTTCATCTGGTTCAATTCTTTCCAACTTCATGTTATCGAATGCTGCTATCGCCCTCTCGCAATGCCCGTGGAGTGCGAAACAATTGATTAGAGAATTCCACGCAATCAGGCTTCTATCTGACGAAACATCGAATATCCACTGGGCTTCTTTTAAGTTCCCACATCTGCCATACATATCCAAAAGAGAATTTGAAACGAAGGGAGTGAGGCCGAGCTGGCTTCTGCAGACGTACGAATGAACCAATTTACCCACACGGAGCATTCCGAGGTGACCGCAAGCCGAGAGGATACAAGAGACTGTCGTGTGGTTCGGCTTGACCCCTTCGACGACCATCCTGCAGAACAGCTCGACCGCTTCAGAGAAAAGCCCGTTTTGCGTGCAGCCTGTTATTACCGCATTCCACGACGGCACATCCCTCTCTGCAGGCATTTCCTCGAACAGAAGGAGGGCATTCCCTACCAAACCGACTCGCACGAACCCGGTGATAAGAGCGGTCCAAGAGACCACGTTTCGCTCAGGCAGTCTGTCGAACAGGAGACGCGCGGTCGCTAAGTCGGCGCGTCTCGCGTAGCAATCGAGAAGGGACGTCTGCACAACGCCGTAGGCATCGAAGCCGGTCTTGAGAAGGTGGGAATGGATGGATCTGAGCATGCTGGGATCGGGGCGATCGGCGCAGGCGCGTAGGACGAGGGGGTAAACGAACTCGTTGGGGCGGGGTCGGCCGAGGCGGCGCAGTCGGTTGAAGAGTTCGAGAGCGGCCGCGGCCCCGGCGGCGGCCGGAGGGGAGAGGAGGGAGGAGAGCATGGCGGAGTAGAGGAAGACGTTGGGGGCGGGCAGGGAGCGGAAGATGAGGCTGGCGTGGGGGAGGTCGGAGAGGACGAGGGAGCAGAAGCGGAGGAGCTTGAAGGACAGGAACTGGCTCTGCCCACCGCCGGAGGTGATGACGTGGGCTTGGAGCTGCTTGACCTGGCCGATGTGCGCGCATCGCTCCAGAAGGCAGACGACGTGCCGGTGGTAGCTGGACGGAGCGGTCAGCCTGCCCGGCATACTATACGACTACTAGTACCAGCAGCAATGACCGTCGATCGGTCCGGAAGAGCCCATGTGGTAACATGGTAACGGAACAGCGATCTCCAGTCGCACTTCTCAGCTGAACAAAATCAACTTCACATGCAAACCGTTTCAGCTGTCTTTAAAAAAAATCCAAACATCTAAACCAAACGAACTTTAGGCTTTGTTTGGGATGGTAGGGAGATTGCGCTACGTGCGTGAGAAAATACGTTGGAAAAATATCCTGTTTGGTTCAGTACGTAATATTGCGTTCCGTATATCGCGATGAGTCGGTTACGATATATTTTTTGCGGTCCTACCGAAGAACGCAGGAGCATATCCTTATATACTTTTTCCTTAACTTCATTTTATCTAATAGCGTTTGATAGATCTCAATACCAAACTAAGCCTAAATAAAAAACCCCAAATTAAAATTTTCGGTTCGGTATGGTTCCTCTTTTCATATCATTAGTTTGGTTTTGACTTCAATTTAGGGATGTCAATCCGTACGGTTACCCGAAATTTTATTCGAATCTAACTCCGAATTTGAACAGAACATATTTATTTGATATTAAACGAAAATAGTTTTCGGATACGAATATAAAAAAGGAAAAATCCAACGGATTTGAATTTGGATATCAATTTTTCTATGTCCGATCCGAACCCAAATTGATTTTATATTACGTGGTATATGATGTGATGTTACATTTAAATTTTTATTTTAAAATTTCGGGTTTAATATAATATGTTTTGAAAATATGGTAAAGAAATATAATTGTTTCGGTTTCGAGTTTGTGTTTTTAATTTTTGGTCAGATTCGGATTTAGCTGTAGATTTTTAAACTCTATCGGATTCGGTTTGGCTTCGGATTTCAAGTTTAGTAATCTGGTTCAGATTTGGGTTCGCATTTGGGCTTTGGGTTTGATAGCCGGTTCGGGTACGGATTATTGAAAACCTGCCCCAAATCCAAACATCCCTACTTCAATTCATGTTTAGTTGGCCGAAAATGAGTGGTACTTTAAAAAAAAAATACTTTATGAGTTGTTTGGTTCACAAAATTGATTGTAAAAGTCACTCTTAGATTAAAAGAGTTATAATTACATCTCACTTTTTGACTTTGGTTGAAAAAAATTTCAAAGTCACGGAAAATAAAGAGTTTATCTAAAATGATATATTTGCTGTTAACTTTAATCTTTAAATTTTATTTTTAGAGTTGAATTTCAGCTCAACTTTGAATTGAAATCATAAATTTAATTTCACATTTTGAATTTTATTTGCAATTTCAAATTCAATACAAAATTTTTAAGTTCAAATTTGCAAATTTGTTTTTAAATTTTAGAATTTAAATTTAAATTTTTATTTACATTTTAAATTCTAGTTTTAAAGTTTAAATTAATTTAATTTCAGTTTTTAAATTTAAATTCTATTTTAAATTTTAAATTAAATTTATCTGAACTATAAATTTAATTTCAATTACCAGTTATAACTTAATCTTTAATTCATATTAAAAATTTAATTATATGTCTTAAATTTTAATTATAAATTTAATTCAGATTTAAGTTTAAATTTAAAATTTAAAATTTAATTTTAAACTTCAAATATAAGTATAAATTTAATTTAAATTAGAGGCATAAGTTGTCTTTTTATATTTTTCACTTTTATATTTACAATCAACTAATCAAACAGTCAAAATCACAAAATTATAATTTTCTATTTCTTATTTTATAGAGCCAAAAACCAAACAATCGAACTTAAAAATTACTTTTATAGAAGTTATTTTTGTAGAAATAATTTTTCTCACTGCTAACACTTTCAGGCAACCAAACATGCCATTTCTTAAACCTTCTAATTTTGATTGATTTGGTTTTAATTTATTTTATAATTCAAAATAAATTGAAACACACCCACCCCTAGAGTAAACTTGAAAAGAGTATAACTGAACTATCTGAATTCGAGCTCTACTAAAACTCTATGTCCAATCACAAAATACCAAAAAATACATATCTACGTAGAAAATTTTTAAAAGTAAACAAAAGTGCTTACTTTTATATTATTTTCGATAATAAAGCATCCGATAATGATCTACAGTATTAAACTGTAGTGCACAGGAAAAATATTAAAAGAGTTTTTCCGAAATGATTGCGATATGTGGTTTAATTGACACACATCGGAAAGGCGTCGGAATGATTCGGATTTGATTTGGATGCGAATTAGCGTCGCAAATTAAATTAAAAAGTAGTTTACTTTCAGCACAAGTGTAGGTTTGGCGAAATTGTGCCATTGGCACATTTCAACCCAGCCCAACTACCCCAAATTGAGGAGTTTGGACTGTAGCTTATGGCTGAAAATTTATAAACTTATTATTTGACAACCTTTTCAAGCTCTCTCCGGGTTTGGGTGGTGCCCCATGGGGCCCTTTTTTTTTTTTTCTCTCTCACTTTCTCTCTCACACACTTTATAAATATTTATTTATTTATAATTTATATTTATAAATAAATATACTAATTTGGAATTCAAAAAAAGACCTCCCTTTATTTTGGGGGTTGTGGGGCTTACATCAATTTTTTAAAAGATTAATTACATATTGGGCCCCAATCTTTTCGCTCTGTTTTTATTTTGGCCCCTATTCCCTAAACTTTACATGTTTTTCACTTTAGTTCACGAATAATTTTTTTATGAATTAATTTATAAAATAATATAATATTTGATAGTTAAATTTTTTTACAATGTAAAAAATATCCATTTTGATTTCAAATGTCTTTTCATTAGTCTTATTTTTTGCGCTTCTGATAATTATCTACTAATTTCTTCACTAATTTAAAATTTAAAAATCAAATACTTTTTTTAGTTGTATGTGCAACGATAAAAGTTAATGATGGCACAATTAAAACGTTGCCGCCAAGAATACTAAAGATAGTACTTTCACTCTACTTAATTTTTTTATTTTTTTTAATTCTACCTTGATGATAATAGAAAAATATTATTTATTTTTCTTAATACTGTAATGATCTTTTATTTTGTTTTAAACTGATTTATTCATTTTACTTATTAGATTTAAATATTTTTTAAAAAAATATATTTTAATTTCATTCTTTAATTTATTCTTTACTTTTTAATTATTCAATACTGAGATAAATAATATTTAAAAATATTAATACATAAAAGAAAAAAATGATTTTAATAGTTATAATAATTTACTATCATATTTTTTTTCCGCCGCATCGAGCGGGTCCTAACTAGTTCCTCATTCATTCTCTCCATGACCTACCTTCTCTCTGCCACTATTTTCTCCTCCTTTTTTTTCCTTCTCTCTCAGCTACCATACCCTTTACACAGGGATATTAACTACAGCTACCAGCAGGCTGGCAGCACTGTTATTGGAGAAAGAGAGCCTTATTGGAGGGGTTTCGATACTCCAATTTTCAAATTGAAGGCATGCATTTGTGTAAGGGGATGTTGGGAAGCTGTTCATACCTTTCTTGTGTTGAAAAACCAGGTTAGTAGCTCTAATTTTGAAGTTGATTGAAGATAGTTTTAAATGCTGAATTTTTGGACAGATTTGCGTCAACTCTGGATTTTATTAAAATCCGTTTGAATTTCTTCTAGGGAGTGAGCTTTGGAAGGGTTGGGAGTAACCTTGACTTCATCCTCTAATGATTAGCATCTTGTTTGAACCAATTTGGAGGTAAGATGAGTGAGATTTTCGGTTTCATTGAGGTCGAGAACCAAAAGAAAAACTGATTTCAGCATTCTTCGTTTTTTAGTTTGAATCACCTTCACATGGGAATTTCATGGTGATCAAGTGAGTTTTCTGGTGGATTAGGATCTTGGTAACATACTTTAGAGTATTTTGGTATTCCTCAATGCCTTGATTACCCCGTGGATCAGCCGAATTAGCCACAGCAGCCTCAAGAAATCAGCTTCAGCGACAACTACAACAGCAGCCTTGGAGCAGGGACAACGGCAAGTATTTTTGGAAATTAGTTTTGTTTTGGACTTTCTTGCTGCAATTTGATGCTTCTAAGGTATCCCTCAGGTAGAGACGAACATGAAAAATTAGGTTTCAACTGCAGGTTTAAGGTGAGTGATGCTGAATTTCATTTTTCCTGAACCGAATCGACATTTGATGGATTGTTGATTCAATTTTTGTTTTGGCTCAACCCAATAGGGATTTGTTGGATTTCTTGTACTTCTGGATGGTTTGGGACTGAAGGCACGTGCCCGCTGAGTTCCCCTTGATCCGTGGTTAAATTTGCGTGCTAGGTGGGTTGAAGTCGTTGAATTCACCGAAATTCCTCTTTAGTACTATATAGTTTTTAACATGTATTGTTATCCTTTAATCATCATGTTAGTAGCCAATAAGTTAAAAGGATTGTATTGAATATATATAAAAAATAAATTTATAAAATCTTATCAATTAAATTTTGATCTAATAGTTGAAACTTTATATATAAATGAATTTTTTTATGATTGAGCTCGCCTTTATAATTTTATTTTTCTAAAAATTAAATAATAAAAAAATATATATTATATATAATTATTTATTTATATATATAAATATAAATTATATAAATTATATAAATATAAAATATATGTATTCGAGCTGTTATCGAGCCGAACACGAACGAGCTGACCCCAGCTCGTGTTCGACTCGTTTAATAAACGAGCCGAAAAATTCGGCTTATGTTCGGCTCGTTTACTAAACGAGTGATTCGATTTCGAGCTCATTTCGAGCCGAACACGAGCTAGCTCGCGAACAGCGAGCTGGATTGCCACCCCTAGTTGAGCCTGGGTCTAATCTCCTGGGGAGGAGTGCTGCTTGGCCCTCCTCAAGAGATCTCCTCCCTTGCAAACCTTAGGAGGAGTGGTTTTGATCCAATGGACTAAAACCCACTTAATTCTTTTTTTTCAAAAAAATAATACATATATATTTTTAAAATAAATTTAAATATTTGTTATTTTATAATTATTTTTATAAATTTTAAAATTTTTAATTGATGCTCATTCAAACTCAAATTAGTTTAATTCCTGTTTATGTTTAGAAATTACACCTATTCCGGAAGAACAAAAATAACTTGTTTTCGAACTAAACTACACATTAGAAAACAGAACTAACTTTCAGCAACAAAAAAAAAAAAAAGTAATAATAACTCACTTTCTGGTTAATTATTCATCAACATGCAAAACTGAAGTGATAATAGAATTTAGAAAATCTTAAATTTCACTATAGTTTTTCCACACAAAAAGTTTCATCAATCTAAATAATCCTTTTGTGTGAGCCGTACCTCCGTATAGGGGTGTAATGTGGCCGTGCCGGGCCGGCACGACCACATTGTGTCGGACCAAAACAGGCTAGGGTTAGCCCGGCCGGCCTGACCTGACCCGACATCAATATCGCGGCCTCGCCGTGCTCGGCCGGCTTCCCTAGCCTCCAGCCCAGCACGACCCCTCGCGTCCGAAAGGCACAGGCCGTGCCGAGCCGGGCCGAGCCGAGCCGGGCCGGTCCGTATTTTTTTAAAATTTTTTAAAAAATGTATATATAGATCTAAAAATATAAATAATAAATTTTTTATTTAAATTGATATTGTATATTTTAAATTTAAAAACTGCCNTAATTAATGTATTAACTAAAAATATAATTGATTAAATAATTAATTAATATTAACATATTGACTTAATTTTATAGTTATTCACTAATTAACATCATTTCATCATCTCACATAGTATTCCTAATTAATTTATTTATTAACTTGTTAAAGCATTATTTTACTAATGTTTAGGTGCTTATTATTTAGATAAATCATTTTCGCTTTTAATCATAGTTACTCTTTTTCCTACTATTCCAACCCAATTATCCAAACATAATTTACTTATTCTTCAAAATATCTTGTTGCTGAAAGTTAGTTCTGTTTTTCTAATGTGTAGTTTAGTTCGAAAACAAGTTATTTTTGTTTCTTCCGGAATAGGTGTAATTTCTAAAATAAACAGGAATTAAACTAATTTGAGTTTTGAATGAGCATCAAGATATTTTGAAGAATAAGTAAATTATGTTTGGATAATTGGGTTGGAATAGTAGGAAAAAGAGTAACTATGATTAAAAGCGAAAATGATTTATCTAAATAATAAGCACCTAAACATTAGTAAAATAATGCTTTAACAAGTTAATAAATAAATTAATTAGGAATACTATGTGAGATGATGAAATGATGTTAATTAGTGAATAACTATAAAATTAAGTCAATATGTTAATATTAATTAATTATTTAATCAATTATATTTTTAGTTAATACATTAATTA
>NC_033632.1:8492410-8510590 GCF_001540865.1 Ananas comosus | reverse complement strand
GTGGCGGATCTGGCATACTCTGGGGTCAGGTTTAAAAAAAAAAAAAAAAAAATTCAGACGCTTTTCCGCTATCTTTTAAACTCAAAGGGACCCCGGGGCGTGACAATTAATTAATAAGAATAATTAATAATAATTATTATTTATTAATAATTAATAATAATAATAATAATTATTATTAAATAGATAATCGATATTATTAATTTATTATTTATAACTAATTACTAATAATTATTATTATTTATAATTAATTATTAATAATTAATTTATTATTTATTTTTAAATAATATTTTGATGTTAATTAATTACATAATACAATTTTAATTTCAAATTATAACTCTTATTCTTCTTGTTCCAATCTAACCATCCAAACACTATTTACCTTATTCCTAGGAACAACCCAATTTTCATCCAAACGTAAAATTGGTCTAGTTTTTGCTTATTCCTGAACTTGTACATATCCCTGAAACTAGCAGTTCTTACTTATACCCGAACCAAACGCAGCCATAGGTTATAAGAATTAAATGGCTTGGAGTTATAGGAATGAAAATACGTGCATAGGTTATAGGAATGCAAGTATTGGTTATGTCATCTTCAATGCAAATGTTATGATAAAAGAATTAANAACTACCAAGAGTTAATAGGGTGACTCTTGGGCTTTTGGCTCACTATGAGGGTGAGTTAATGTGTGTCATAATGAGAGAGTTAGTGTGTGTCTAGGTTTATTGTATCTAGGAATATATAAGTAGTGGGGCTTGGCTAAGGTCAAAACACACAAGAGAGATTGTGTTTGTAGGTTGTAATTCTCTTTTTCTAAGTAGTGGAGTACTTAGTTTTTTTTTGAGTGAACCTCTGCCTTTCTCTCTCTCTCTCTCATTCCCTTTGCATATTTAGTCGTTGTACGCGAAGGTTCGGGCTAGCAACAGGGACGAAGGCTTGCCCATCTTCGAGCAGGAAGGCGGACGCCGCACGGGCTTTGCGAACAGAAACGCTAAGGCCGTGACACTACGGTCTAATGGGGTTTTGTGAAACAATAATGATCAAGGATGAAAAAATTATTAGTGAACACTACTCAAGCTTAATTATACATACATACTTATTGTTGGTGTAGATATTCAAAAAATAGAGGATACCTACAAAATAATATAAAAAAAATGTCAACGAGTCGATCAAGCCGAGGCACGGATATCTCGCTCTCTTTAAGGAGATTCAAGCCCTCTGTGGTTGGCAAAGCCTTTGAACCGATGCAGCANATTATTTATTTTTAAATAATATTTTGATGTTAATTAATTACATAATATAATTTTAATTTCAAATTATAACTTTTATTCCTCTTGTTCCGATCTAACCATCCAAACACTATTTACCTTATTCCTATGAACAACCCAATTTTTATCCAAACATAAAATTGGTCTAGTTCCTGCTTATACCTGAACTTGTACCTATCCCTGGAACTAACAGTTCTTACTTATACCCGAACCAAACGCAGCCTTAGTGAATTATTTTTTCGCGTGTTAGTCCCGTGGGTTTTTTACTCCAAGTTGGAGTTTTTTTATATAAATCTCGGTGTGATTTTTATTTTTCGCATTTATTTTTATCACATTGAGATTTGTGGTTTTAGCCGTTACACCCAATGTAACACACTGGACCTTTGCAAATTGCGATGTTCGAGTGTTTGATCTGTGTTCCGAGTTTTTTCAGGTATTCTGGAGGGTCATTAACAGTGATTCAACCTATAGCTCGCATCCCGAGAATCGAGATTTAAAATTTAGCACTAAAATCTCTAAAGTGAAAATTTTAGGCTGCTCTCGGGTTGGACTCTGCAGAGCAGAGTACCGGTACAGCATCGGGTCTGTACCGAAACTAGACCTGGTACCGGTACAGTATTGGGCTGGTACCGGTACCCAGTGTGTTTTTCTGCGAACCCGAGGCTCGAGTTTGCGCAGACTACTGCTTAGTACCGATATTCTTTTTCGTGTACCAGTACGCAGTGCAAACTGCAGCTTGGCAGTTTTTTAGGGATTTCTTTGTAATTATAGCAACACCTTATATACCCCCACACCTCTTGGCTGGGGCTTTTGTACTACAACAGAGAAGGAGAGAGGTGAGTTCCTTCTTCATTTTTCCATGATTTTTCCTCTCTTTTGTTGGGATTTTTAGGAGTTTGATCTTCCTCCTTTGTTTCTTTTTGCATCTTGGTGGCCCTCCCACCATTGAAGAAGCTTTGGAACCTTGGTTGGAGCTTGTTTAAGGGAAGGACTTCAACCCTAGCTGGTTTCTAGGGCGGTTTGAAGCTTCTTAAGAGGTTTGTAGCATGTATTCATCATTTAATATATGTTTTGGTGGATTTCTTGAGATGAAACCCTAGAATGGGCAAACTAGGGTTTATTTTGGGAATTTTTGATTTGTAGCTTTTGGGGCTTAATTGATAGGTGTAGAATATCTCGTTGGGGTGGATTGAAGTGCTCTAGCCTCCTTTTGGAATTTGAGAGGATTTTTCTACACTTTAGGTGAGTTTTGGCCTATTCTTGGGTTGGTTAAAGATTGGCTTATGGAGTGTTCGTTCTTTACTCCTAACCCTCTTAGAAATTCTCTTAGGGTGCTAGGAGCTTGGGGGACAACTTCGTTCAAAGAAACGAAAGGATTCGAAGTGCTTCCGGTGGGTTTGACCTCACCAAAATAAGTGAACTCCCCCTATGTCTTCCTTTTCGGTTTTAAGACTTAATTAGATACTTATTCATGCTTAATATGACATGCTAGAATTTACGAAAACATAATATGTATATGTTATGTGTAGTAAAAATTTATGCTCTATGTAGTAGAGGCATATATATGGATTTGGGCATAAAGTGACCCTTAATAATGATTTCACTTTTATGCAACATTAAGAAGCATGTTAGAGTATGAATGATTGTACAACTCTTGAGAGTACCTAGTGAATGGGTTAGACAAGTAGTTAACTTGCATGACAACATTACACTTGTTATAGACAGGATGAATGAAACTTAGCATTACTCACATGATAATATTATACTTGTTGTAGACAAGGTAGTTGTGATATAGTGCATGATTAGATCAACATGAAGCTAAGTTGGAGCATTTAATCTAGTGAATAACTCGTGCTTGACATTGTGATATTACATGCGATCTAGGGATCGATGGTTGCATTCCATGTATTAGACATGAGGACGCCCTTGGGTGAAAGACAAGACAGATATTTGCATGTAGCTTAATTGTTTGAAATCACTTGCATGATAGTTTATTACTCCATGAAGTGGAGGCATTGGTAGAAAAGTATATGCATGACATGCATCATGGACATCAACATATCTTGTAAAACCTATGCATATGGCATGAGAAAGTAATTTCCTTAGCTATAGTGGAATAGTCTAAGTGTAAACTCTCATTGAGACTTAAACAATAGTGAACTATCCTATATAGGATAATGACAAGTGTTATGTGCTTACGAACTAGTGACTTATACTTGACATAGTAAATATGAACGTCATGTAGTGACATTTGGATTAGTAAATGATGAACCTTGACAATGTGATACTATATTGGACCTTTGGGGTCGTTGGTACTTATTCCATGTTTTAGACATGATGACCGAGAACTGGATACTATTGATCATGCTTGCTTGCCATTGTGCTCATTCGCACATGCTTGTGAGGGTCGCTCCCCACAAGCCGGCACTCCGGAGATAGCCTACGCGACACAAGCTCGCCCGTGCGGGATTGGGCGCCGAAATGGAATTTCGTGGGGGAGGCTATTCCTAGAGTGGGAATGTTGACTACTATGGGNACGTGCATAGGTTATAGGAATGCAAGTATTGGTTATGTCATCTTCAATGCAAATGTTATGATAAAAGAATTAACATTTAATAATAAAATGTAACAACATTCCCCTACTCATTTTATTATTAAATATATATGAGAGTTTGATGGCCAAAGAGGGACCATTATACATAATGAAGGTGTGCTCTGCATTAAACCTTCACTTAGTGAAACAGTATTCTCTACTCCAGAGCCAGAGTGGTCTCAGACTTGAACTTTGGCTGCTTAGGGGAAATAGAAAGTTACTGCTCACATATAACAATCCAAGTGTTGACATGAACTTTAATAGCTAGCACGTTACGGCCTTGTGCTGATCCTGGTTTTCATGAGCATTTTTGAGAATAAGCCCGTTCTCACAGAAAGCGGCCCCACTTCCAATCTCACATAGGTGAAATCCGTCAAGGGTGCTCCTGTAATTCTGACACCCTACTCATAAGAGCCACAGATTTCATTAAGCGCAAAAGCTCAACCCTCTTTTCATTACAGGATGAATGCACCCACACCATAGGGATAGGTAAAGATGTGATCATATAGATCTATATATTGTGCATTCTTTACGACCACCATATGATTCGTTTTTTCCATTGAACCCAATTTTTAGGATCTCTGATCATCGGGTTGGGTATCCTCATACGCGGTTCATGATGTTATGGGCTTCAACCCTATCCCCCTCGATGTGTTCCAGATCCTTTCTCTTCTCAAGGCCTTGGTTAATGAATCTACCAAATTATCAGTAGATTTAATATAATCTACACTGATAATTCCATTATTCATATATGATCTCACAGTACTCTGTTTTCTTCGCACGGATCTAGATTTACCGGTATAATAACGGTTTCTTACTCTACCAATAGCAGCAGTGCTATCACAGTGTATTAACACTGATGGAATTAGTTTTTCCACAAATGGAATCTCAGACAATAAGTCTCTCAACCAACTAGCTTCCTCGCTAGCTGAAGCTAAGGCAATAAGCTCAGCTTCCATAGTTGAGTTAGCAATAATAGTTTGCTTCTTAGATTTCCAACATATAGCACCACCTGCTAAAGTAAAAATATAACCGGTGGTAGAGAGAGAATCACTTGATAGGGTATTCCAGTCAGTATCACTGTAACCCTCAATCACAGCAGGATACTTCTCATAAAACAAGCCATAAGTTTTGGTACCAACAAGATATCTTATCACACGTTCCATGGCATGCCAATGCTCTGTACCCGGCTTGCTTGTAAATCTACAAAGTATCCCTACTGCGTATGCAATATCAGGTCTCATATAATCAGTCGCAAACCGTAAGCTCTCAATCATACTAGCATATTCCTTTTCATTTTTACTTTTAATAGGAAACAAGTGAACACTCGAATTAAAAGGTGTAGTCACATGCTTGCAATTAAGAAAATTATACTTTCTTAAAATTTTCTCAATATAATGCGACTGATCAAGAAAAATCCCATTTGGTGTTTTGGTAATTTTCATACCCAAAATAAAGTTAGCCTCACCAAGATCTTTCATTTCAAAATAATGACTTAGCATAATTTTTGTCTCATTGATAACATTTAAGTTAGAGCCAAAAATTAGCAAATTATCCACATAAAGGCTAACAATAACATGCAACTTTTCAAAAGTTTTGTAATAGATGCACTTATCACACTCGTTTAATTTAAAGCCATTCTTAATCATGCAAGAATCAAATTTTTCATGCCACTGTCTAGGTGCCTGCCTTAAACCATAAAGGGACTTATTTAGCTTGCACACTTTATTTTTTTGTCCAGGCTCAATGAACCCCTCAGGTTGGTCCATATAAATCTCCTCATCTAGGTCACCATTCAGAAAGGCTGTCTTTACATTTATCTGATGACTTTGTAAGTCATGAATTGCAGCAATAGCAATTAGAATTTTGATGGATATCACTCTCGTCACCGGAGAAAAGGTATCAAAGAAGTCTAGATCTTCTTTTTGTTTATAACCTTTTGCGACAAGTCTAGCTTTATACTTGTCTACACTCCCATCTGGTTTCAACTTCTTTTTGAGGATCCATTTATAACCAATTGTTGTACAGCCTGGTTGTATATCCACTAATTTTCATGTTTTATTAGAAATTACAGATTCCATCTCATCAGATACAGCATCTTTCCAAAAAATTGAATCATTTGAAGATAAAGCTTCTTGTAAAGAAAGTGGATTTTTTTCAATATTCATAACAACATAATCAGGACCAAAATCTTTTTCAATTCTGTTTCGCTTGCTTCTTCTTGGTTCAAAAATATTTTCTTTTTGATTTTGCACAAAAGAGTTTGAAGAACTCGGTTTATTTGAAACACTTTTAAAATCTTGACCCCCACTATTTTTCGATTTATAAGGAAACTTTTCTTCATGAAAAATAGCATCTCTTGATTCAAAAATCACATTATTTTTAATGTCTAAAAATTTATAGGCTGTACTATTCAAAGTATATCCAAAAAATACATAAGTGGCAACTCTAATACCCAATTTGGGTCTTTTAGGGTCTGTAGCATCACATATGCTAGACAACCCCACACTTTAAGATATTCCAAATTTGGCTTATACCCCTTCCACAATTCAAAGGGTGTCACCTTAGACTTCTTATATGGCACGCGATTCAAGACATAACATACTGTTAAAATGGCTTTACCCTAAAGATTTAGGGGTACACTAGTGTCAACAATAATAACATTTGTTAGCTCAATAAGTGTTCTATTTTTTTTCTCAGCTACTCCATTTGAGGAAGGTGAATATAGAGCAATAGTCTCATGGATTATTCCTAAAGACTGAGCAAAAGAGTTGAATCCTGTAGATTTATACTCACGACCTCGATCACTTGTAATTCTCTTAATCTTTTTACCGAATTGGTTTTCTACTTCATTGAGGAAATCTTTAAATTTTTCAAAAGCATCACTTTTATTTTTTAATAAATAAACATAAGTATATTTAGAAAAATCATCGATAAAAGTGATAAAATATTTATTTCCTCCACGAGTTAATTACCTTCAAATTCACAAATATCATTATGAATTAGCTCAAGTAATTCGGTACTTCTTTCAATACTCTTATGAGGTCGTTTAGTGATTTTTGACTTACTATATATTTCACATTTGTCAAAATCACTATACAGTCTGAGAATTAATCCTAAACTACTCATCAAGATAACATATCTGCTGTTAATATGACACAAACGAGCATGCCAAAAAATTCACAGAAGAAAGCATGTAAGCAGTAGTAGATAATGTTTTATTCTCAATGTTTAGTTTAAACATTCTGTTGCATGCATAACCTTTACCTACAAACTTTTCATTCTTGGAAATCACATACTGATCATACTCAAAGGTCTGTTTGAAGCCAGCTTTATTAAGAAGAAAACTTGACATCAAGTTCTTCCTAATCGAGGGTGTATACAATACATCTTTCAAGATAAGTACCCTTCCAGAAGAAAATTTTAACTCGACCTCACAACTCCCTAAAACTTCAAAAGTATGCGAATCACCAAGCATTATACTTCTTGGTTGTTCATAGGGAATATATGTTTTAAACCAAGTCTCATCATGACAGACATGCCTATTGGCACCAGAGTCTGCCCACCATCCTTCAGCATTCTCCACTAATATGTACGTTATCATTGCCACAAGTGGCTCCTCGGTAATATTAGCTTGAGATAAAGCTTTATGTTTCCAGTATTTGCAAGTTCGAACAATATGCCCACTTTTGCCACAGACATAGCAAACTATATTTTTCACATAAGAAAGAGGTTCTTGGTCATTTTTTTTAAACTGAGGTCTACCAGAATTCTTTCTAATTTTCTTCTTAGGCTTCAAGTATGTATTTCTAGAACGATTGTTATTAGGTAAAGAATTAGAAGATACTAAGTTTACCTTAGTGGCGCTAGCATCATTCTCTTTTGTTTCAAGTGCATCTTGGCCTCTTGCCTCCTCTTCCACGCAAATGCGTGCGATTAATGTCTCGAGAGACATCTCCTTTCGCTTATTGAGATTTCCGGCAGTATCGTTGAACTTTTCACGTGCAGCCTCCATTCTTGAATCTCCTTAAAATTGTTGGTGTAAATATTCAAAAAATAGAGATTAGCTACAAAATAATAAAAAAAAAATGTCAACGAGTCGATCAAGCTGAGGCACGGATATCTCGCTCTCTTTAAGGAGATTCAAGCCCTCTGCAGTTGACAAAGCCTTTGAACCGATGCAGTAGAGCACTGACTTGTCCCCTCCAGGATACAACGGCTCGACCCTCGTCGTGTGGCTTCACCAACTCTGCACAAGTAGATGAGCCCAAAGCTCCACCAAAAGAACACCTTTCTTTGACCTTCTCTTTCTCACAAGTAGAATAGAATATAGCTTTTGTTGTATATTGTTGTTATGCAAATGAATGGAAATCCACTCTATATATAGGCCTCACAAGCTATAGGTTACAAGAATTAAATGGTTTGGAGTTATAGGAATGAAAATACGTGCATAGGTTATAGGAATGCAAGTATTGGTTATGTCATCTTCAATGCAAATGTTATGATAAAAGAATTAANCGGTTTTAAGACTTAATTAGATACTTATTCATGCTTAATATGACATGCTAGAATTTACGAAAACATAATATGTATATGTTATGTGTAGTAAAAATTTATGCTCTATGTAGTAGAGGCATATATATGGATTTGGGCATAAAGTGACCCTTAATAATGATTTCACTTTTATGCAACATTAAGAAGCATGTTAGAGTATGAATGATTGTACAACTCTTGAGAGTACCTAGTGAATGGGTTAGACAAGTAGTTAACTTGCATGACAACATTACACTTGTTATAGACAGGATGAATGAAACTTAGCATTACTCACATGATAATATTATACTTGTTGTAGACAAGGTAGTTGTGATATAGTGCATGATTAGATCAACATGAAGCTAAGTTGGAGCATTTAATCTAGTGAATAACTCGTGCTTGACATTGTGATATTACATGCGATCTAGGGATCGATGGTTGCATTCCATGTATTAGACATGAGGACGCCCTTGGGTGAAAGACAAGACAGATATTTGCATGTAGCTTAATTGTTTGAAATCACTTGCATGATAGTTTATTACTCCATGAAGTGGAGGCATTGGTAGAAAAGTATATGCATGACATGCATCATGGACATCAACATATCTTGTAAAACCTATGCATATGGCATGAGAAAGTAATTTCCTTAGCTATAGTGGAATAGTCTAAGTGTAAACTCTCATTGAGACTTAAACAATAGTGAACTATCCTATATAGGATAATGACAAGTGTTATGTGCTTACGAACTAGTGACTTATACTTGACATAGTAAATATGAACGTCATGTAGTGACATTTGGATTAGTAAATGATGAACCTTGACAATGTGATACTATATTGGACCTTTGGGGTCGTTGGTACTTATTCCATGTTTTAGACATGATGACCGAGAACTGGATACTATTGATCATGCTTGCTTGCCATTGTGCTCATTCGCACATGCTTGTGAGGGTCGCTCCCCACAAGCCGGCACTCCGGAGATAGCCTACGCGACACAAGCTCGCCCGTGCGGGATTGGGCGCCGAAATGGAATTTCGTGGGGGAGGCTATTCCTAGAGTGGGAATGTTGACTACTATGGGCCATTTTAGGCACGGCGCAAGTCGGACTACACACGTGTAGATCCATGACGAGGATTGAATTATGATACCTAAAATATAATATGGAAACTACTACTAGAGGGTGCATCCTAGTTGGACTAGTAGACATGCATGATAGTGCATATTGTGCACTTTATGTAGTCATTGTTAGCATTGACACCCTAGTGGTAGTATATTTATACCTATATTAATGGGCATAATGCATGGTTAGAATAGCAAAGAAAAGCTTAATCACTCATTGTAGCATTATGGATATAATGAACATGCATGTAAACTAATATTGACATATAGCTGAATGTGCAGTAAGCAGACATTGGCTTATAATTGGATAAATGGAATTAAAATATCATGTATTTGATAGTAAATCCTTTAGTAGAGGCATGACTTTGAAATGAACATGTTTATTTACTTGTCATTTATATATGTTGTTTACTTACCCTTTATAGCATGCCTACGTTAGCCTAGTGGTGTATTTCGCTGAGGTCGGCGACTTGCCCACTGGGAACTATTGTTTAATAGTTCTCACGCCCTCTATTTTGTTGTCTGTTTCAGAGCCATCGGCATCGGGAGTGGCTAGGGATCGTGGCAAGGGGTTAGTGACTAGTTAGAGCCCCTACGAAAATTTTTAGAGGACCCGGCATCATCTTTCTTTTTGTATCTTGTGGAAAGATGTATATGTATATGATTTTAGAGATGTTGTTAGACCCTTGATTTTTGTTAAATATACTTTGTTTAATTGTGGATCCCTTTGTGATAGAACATTAGTGATTTTTATACTACTTGCTCTGATAGCCTTGTTAGGATTTGATCTTGTTCATTCTTGTTTTAGTAGACGTCTTGTGTGCATTGTGGTTGTTTGGTGTACACGGCGGGTCTGTGCACGCGTCGGGCGGGCTTCCGCTGGGCCGGGGCGTGACACCTATTCACCCCCCTCTAGGTATTTGATACGATCTAGATAGATCCTAGAGCTCCTCAAAACTTTCACTATCTACCTGTTTTGTGCTTCTACTTATGTCTGGTTTAGACCTAGTGGGAAAGTCGGCAGGGTCGGCGGCCGAACCCACTGAAAACTTTCTTGTAGTTCTCACCCTACTATTTTTACAGAGCCGGGGCTGAGCGAGGCGGTCGAGGATCGTGGCAAAGGCATAGCGCCCTAGGTAGTAGCCACCTATGCATTAGTAATACCCATGTCAACTTTTGGTTGTGTTGTAAATGTTGTATAAATGATGTGATATATGTTTGAATGAAAGACATGATAGACATGATGATGTATAAATAAAAGAAGAGAATGAATGTAAATTGTAGTATGCATGTATTTAATTAAAAGTAATCATAGTACTTGTATGAATGTAATAGTTGTAGAACTTTCATTTTGGTTGTTGCTTGCCTTCGAGCAAGCCATGTATATTTATGTTTCCGCTTGCGCAACTTGTATACATATATGTTGGTACTTGTGGTGAGCCTTGGGCGGACAGGGAAGGTACTGTCCGTCCGGCGTCTGTTGACGCGCCTGAACCGACCAAATTGGCGGGCTCGGGGCGTGACATGTTGTCATTCTCGTGGTTTCCGCTATGAAATTGGAGTGTGACAGGTTAAGTCTGAAAGGTTAAGATGGTTAAGTGTGTTAAGACTAGAATAGTTCTATGATGGGTCACTTCCTGGAAAGTTTTCCGCTATGGAATTGGAGTGTGACAGGTTTAAGTCTGAAAGGTTAAGATAGTTAAGTGTGTTAGGACTAGAATAGTTCTATGATGGGTGACTTCCTGGAAAGTGGGACATCGCATTATCTTAGCTATTTCATCATATGAATGTTAGTAAGTACACAAATACAAAGTGCATATAAGAATTTTAAGTCTTTAAGTTAGCTTTAGCTCAATTATAAAGTATGTAAAATGCAATAAAGAATGACTTGATTCCATAGTAATTTTGTTTGTTATCCTAATTTACGATGCTTTTATGAGTCATTGGGTTATTACATGACTAGTTTAAAGAGCACATCGATCAACAGTAGGTCCTCATTAGCAAACTCAAAGACACTCATATATTGCCAAATAATTACATGTTGAAACATAGATTAGTAAAGTGATCCGGCCTACAGTATTTTTTTTTTTTGAGAGATAGGTAGCACGCTACCCGCTTCGTTTATTTCATTTAAAAATAAACTTAGCTAAAAATGTGAATCAACTAGGATTCGAAATTGGGACTTCAGGTATCAACCATCAAGCCCTTTAATTACCACTTGCTCTAGGGACGGTCAGTATCCGGCCTACAGTATTGTAGACCAGGAGATCGGGGTAGGGTTGTAAAGTCTGTCGCTAAGATTTTTTGGAAAATACAGTTCAACAAAAAGGATCAAATTCCCTCGGCATAATTTGTGCTTGATTTTTGCTTATGCACGGTTAACACGAAATAATAGAAATTCTTTTACTGCATTTAACTTTGTCAATTCAATTTAATATTGTCATTTGACTTATTGAGTGCTATTATTAAATTGAGCAAGCCTCGAAATTTTAAACTTGCAGAGCACGAAAAATAAAGATTGATGATGCTCTTAGTCATAATGCGCGCATGCAAGAATACAATTAATGGTAATAAGAGAAATCCTTCAAATTAAATTAGTTGGCTACGTAAACAAATTAAGGTTGCTAGTATTATATACGCATGTTATCCTTCAAATTAACTTGGAGACTTTCAAGTTTCTAGATCTTCCGGAATATATATTATCTCAAATTATAGACAACACGTAGCGTTTACCTGTATATCATAATAGTTTTCATTTATCACTCAATTCTTATAACTCAATTCTTATAGGCTAGCTAGATAACACGTTATAGCTCTGTATGAAGAATTTTACGAGTTTCCTTTTGCTTGTAATCCCTTGACCCATCACAAGCCGTGTTTTTCAAACAGTCTGCAGCAGGTCGCACAAATCCGTAGTCAAATCCCATAGCACAGTTGCAAAATGTTTCCGCGTTACCATTTTCTGTCTCTAGGTTAATATTGTTTAGCACAATGTTGCTACATGGTACTGTATCGCTGCAAGCAAATTTCATGGCACTAGGACTCCTTGAGGTACCACTTATATTCTTGTACATGACTTGGCTTATCTTTACCGCTGATGTCTGAAGAAATAAAATAAACAAGGAACATCATATACATNACGTGCATAGGTTATAGGAATGCAAGTATTGGTTATGTCATCTTCAATGCAAATGTTATGATAAAAGAATTAACATTTAATAATAAAATGTAACAACACTTATATATGTCGATATTTTTACATTGCTAAACTTGCAAACGATTCACATCATTCATGAAAATTATTTATTTCGAGCCCTCTCGATCACTAGGTAATTAATATTAAAAATTAAAAAGTTTGTTTTCTAGATACTTCAAATACTCAAAATCAAGCCTAATGGAGTGGATCATCGATTTGAATATCCAATCATCGAAAATAACTTGAAACTACAGTGGCGTCCATACTTGTAATAGCACCCTAGCTCGAGTGAGGCTACTATCTTTTCAGAAGCACAGAGACCTCCGTGCTTCCACTTTATTTTTCAATCATGGGATATATGAATTGATAATTAGCTCCATTAAACTTGGTATATACACTATTTGAATAATTTAGAAGTCAAATTTTATAAGTTTTGACGTCATCTTTCTCATGATAGAGTAATTTCAAAATGAACGGCTGAAATAAAAATTTAGTAAAACGTGATGGTAGAAGATTTAAATTTTAGATAGAAGGTATTGATCTTACTTTCAATAGTTAAAAAAAAAATGTATGAAGATTTTCACCAAAATTCAATATTTCTACGTCAAATTTGTAATAGTTTCGTATCAGCCATTAAAATAATTGAATTTTTGAGACTTTTGATAACTAATTAAATAATATAGAAAAAATATTGAAATTTAGTTTTTAAATATTTATAACAGTGTAATCAAATTTAACGTAGTCAATCGTCGATTTAGATATTCTATAATTANTTAAAAAAAAAAAAAAATTAAAAAAATTAAAAAAAAAAAATTGTGTCGAATCTAATTTAGGACACTTTTGTGAAATCGATGATTGTCTAATTATAAGTAGCTAGCACTCACTACAGTTTGATTGTTAGGTAATATATAGCACTATATATATATATATATATATATATAGTCTAGAAAATAATTGCCCTATAAAATGCCTTCCCTAATTTTCTCGATTTATGTACATTAATTGTCTGCAGGATTAAGCATTTAAAAATTCATTAACAACGATGATCGAGATTAGGAATTTTCAAGCTTGATTTTAATCATGTGTTTGAATTACGATAGCCTATCCAATAGATTTTGGTTGTTTCGTTACTAATTGTACGTTCTACCAATTACCTTACTTTTCAATGGCAAGTTCAAGATTATTACCCACTAGCTATAGCTAGCAAGGATGCAACAGATACTAAACTTAATTATCATGTTCCATGTATTGGAGCATATCATGATATACAATCTCTCGGTCATCGATCATTCGCAACTAAAGAATCTGATCAATATGTACCTGGTTCTTGCATCGCGTCATAGAATCACAATAAAATTGGTCGATGATTATCGGGTTCTCAACATCATTCATCTTCACATTCTCGAAGCGCACTGATTTCACGTAACCCGATCCCCCCTGTTTATCCAAAATTATAATCCAATTATACAATAGTTTTACCAAGCATATCCCATCAAACATCTACACAATTTTTGATTGACCAAATCCATTGGCTATTCGAAAAAACACATCTTCAAAAGTGAAGTTTTTGGCCTAGCTAGGAAGGAAGGTTACAGTTAATTGTACGTGTTGTGTGTGTGTATATATATATATATATACCTGCCAAGTCTTGATTCTTAGGCCATTTGAAGTCTCCGTAAGTGTTGCAGTGTCCAAGACGACGCCTGTCACTGTTGCTGCTGTGTTGTCCTTTCCCAAGCTCCCTATGCTAACATCAAATAAAGATTAAATGTATGTATGTTGTAAATATAACGAGTTTCGAACATCATCGAAGAATTTTAGGGGTTCGAAGATCAGCTCTGAGTGCTTCTCTTCCAGATCTATATACATTTATTTTGTCAAGTAAGTAAATCTCCTTCTCTTGCTTTATTTTTATATGTTTGTTTATGAGAAGGATAAATTACCTGATACCGTGCCCAGGGCCGCAATCAATGTTCTTCATCTTAATAGTAGAGCTACCATTCACAATCGAGATGCAATCATCCCCTATTTAATAAGAAAATTTTGTTGCGTATTTAATGCACAATCTTTTTTTTTTCAGTAAATATATTATACTAAATAGTAAAGCATTACAAGAGGTTTCTTGCTGTATAGCAACAAATACAAACACAGATAGCCGTAAATATATTGTACACAATATGTATATAAGGCATACCGAGCAAGAGCAAATAACGGAGTTTTAATTAAGTACTCTTGTAACTTATGTTTAGTGATATTATTGCATTAATTGTTGACAAATTTGCTCTCATTAGATTTTTTCATTAATTGCAACATACATATCTAGGATGTGTTAGTTTAAAATATCTAAACCTGCATCAAAATAGAAGTTGATCTGTATGAAGAATGCCAAAAGACAGACTACAACGAAGGGCAATAGGTAGGGAAAGCAACGTGAATTTGTTGAGCTCGTCAATGCATGGTGTATCCTCTGCCTAGTGAAGGGTTATAGACATGTTAAAAAGTAAGTAATTTGCGAAAAACATAGGAGCATGCGAGTAATTAATGTTGGCTAGAAAATATGGTAAATATAGCATAAGAAATTTACAAGTGGCCGGCCCTTTTTAAGACGATATTTGATTTTGTTGTTAATGTGACTAGATAGGTTAATTTGTTATGTCTTCGTTCATATCTTTGTCTAGTTATATGTTTTGAACTTTCAAGTTTGTTGTCAATTTATCACTTGTGTGCCAAATTTTTTATCATCAGTATAAACAAGACTCTTCAGACAATTGTGCATACCTGTCCCGATCCGGCAATTCTGGATGGCAATGTTGGTGGAGTCGCTAATGTGAATGCCGTCCGTATTGGGGCTATCTCGGGGAGAGCGTATCCGCACGCCAGAAACTCTTATAGTATCGGAACGAGAGATAGTAAAGTGCATTTGCTGAGCGTTCTGTATGGTGAGATCCCTTATTCGTACCCCTGAGCTTGAATCAATGCTAAATGCCTGTGACAATCAAAGCACACCCTCCTTTTCATGATTATATATCCTATCCATCATCTGCTTAAAATTTGGGATTTATTATGTCTCTTCATTATTGGGCTTGATTGGCTCATTCAATAATTAGTTGGCATAAGGAGCTCATTTTGCAATTTGATTCCCTCAAATTCATTCCACATTAAACTAAAACTCCATATATCCAATTAGCAATAATACCTCCTTTAGCATAGATCTAGATGTTGACATGTTTCTATTCCAAATAACAAAAAAATAATAAAAATAGAGTAGTGTTGCGTTTCCGTACTCGAAGTATTTCAAAATAGGTAGTAGTCATCTTATGAAGGGTATAATTGTCTATTTAGGCTAGAGACCGGTTAAACAAGTCATGACTATCCTCTCTTTCCCAAATAAAAGGAGTAGACAATTTCTGCCCCTCTACAAATAACCCTATTTGATAGGGTCCACGTGGCACCAACCAACTTCAATTGTGGCGACAGTATTTCAGAAAAAGAAAAGGGCTAGAATGCACGTTTTTGACATCGGTCACTCATTTTTGAAGTTGCCCCTCTCAAACTTTCTATATTTTGGACTTCAATTAATTTAGTCACTTTACTTGAAAATTTTATTAAATTTAGTAGTTTTATTACTTGACCTTAGTTATTAATTATTGCAATTATTTTACAATTAAAAAAAGGGATGATAAAACTAGCAAATAAACATTAGCCTTTGAATATTTACAGGTATAAGATTTACACTCTATGTGTTGATGTGCAAGTACCTATTTTTTTTGGTTAAAATATTGTATGTAAAGATTCCTCAACTATATGTCATTTGAACTTTAATTAATTTATTTATTTTTACTGAGATCATTTTAACTTTTATTTTTTAAAAAACTAGTAACTTTAGTCAAAAAAATTAATCATTTTATTAAATTTACTTATGATTTTATCAAATATACTGGTTTTCATAATTATTTAACAAATAATATAGGAATGACTAACAGCTAACAACTGCATTAAATAAAATTTTCAACTATATAACTAAAATAGTTTAATTAGAAAAAATCAAAAGTTAGTGAAGTGTAAACAAAAAAAAAAAAAAAAAATGTTGAAGTTAAGGGAGCATTTGAAAATGAGCTATAGTTAAGGTGGTTTATATGCACCTTAAAATTCTACTTGTACACACCAAAAATTGAGTATAAATTAATTTTACACTCCAATCATAAGATTTATAAAAATTCAAATAATTTTTAGTAAAAATAAAAAAAATTGATGTCATAAGTAGGAAATTAATAGCCTTTTAATGGACTGAGTGTAAGATATATATGTACCCAACTTTAGAGTGTTTTGGCCATAGCGCCTCTCCAATTAGGTAGCAGTACCAGAGAAGGTAAAAGTATATTTTATAAAAAGATTTTTTTTAATGCCTCAAAATTAAAATCTAATTTATTTGATGTGTTACACACTATTTAAAATATCTATATGTTAAAAATTATGAATTTTAAAAATTAATTAAGTTCTCATTAATTGTAAGATGTCTCTTTATACATGATTAATTTTGAAAATTATTTGACTTCTAATTTATAGGTCTCCAAATCTTTGGAATATTTTTTCTAGATGGATTTATTTCTGTCAAATAAAATTTAATTTTAGGATTCATCACAAAATATATGGTGTAGCGTATAAGAGATATGGGTACAATCAGTTTAGATAGTAATTTCGTAATTAAGCCCCGTTTTGTTCGCGGATAAAGCAGAGATAACGAAAGTTATCGCCGCTAGCTACTCCACAAAATAGAATATTTTTTGGCCGGGATAAAACCCGGAATAGTTTGGGATAAATTATTCCACCCTTTTAGCGGAATAGCGCTATTCCAAGATTTATTTCTAAGCTTTATTAAGATTAGAAGAAATTACATTAAAACTAAATTATATAGAAATAATATCTTATATATTATAATAAATTATTTTTTATTAAATTTAATTTTAAGTAGAATTTGAAAAAAAAAATATTTTTATATAAAATATTTTTATTAAATTATTAATTTATAATAAATTATTTTGTTAAATATAATAATAACATTTTTTATAACAAATTATTAATTTTATTAAATTAAATTTACTATCAAATTCAACCATCACTTCTTTCCACTATCTTTTACTATTTTATAAAATTAACCAAACATAACTTCAGTTATTCCTGAAATTAGCATTATTACAAACTAAACATAATTTTAGTTTTACTCTGAATTATTCTGAAATAGTATAAGCTATTTTAGAGATAAAAAGACTTATTTCAATATTTATTATTCGTGAACCAAAGGCAGCCTTAACAGAGAATATAAATAGGAGATACAATATTGTTGTATTGTAGCATAATGGGGGGAAGGGATGGGGACCACCATTTAATTTGTATTAGCTAGCTAATGAGGAGATGAAATTCTCCCTACGTTGGAGTATATATATATATATATATATATATATATATGTATGGATA
>NC_033632.1:8491092-8492385 GCF_001540865.1 Ananas comosus | reverse complement strand
AAAAAAAAAAAAAAAAAAAAAAAAAAAAACTCGATGTTGACATGCATGCATGTACTTAATATTAATATTACGTATCTTACTGTTAAGAAGCTTTTGACATACGTTCCTCGGGCCAATTTTGGCAGGTGTAAGAGATGCTTACCGTTGGGGCCTCTCGGCAAGGCTGCAATATCGCAACAAGGATGGAATTAAGATAAAAAAAAAAGTCAGTGAGATCAAACTATATATACATATACATATAAATCATACGGCATATCTGCGCGCAGATTATTAGACATTAATTAATTAATTAATTGCAGTGAAATAGCTATATAGCTAGGGAATTAACTAGAGATGAAGCTAATTAATTAATTAATTAATTACATTGGTCTTGTTGATCTTGCAGGAGGAGGCCCACCATTTAGTGCCTGAGCCGTCAATGGTGCCGCCCCCTTGAATCCTGATCCCCGTCAGCTTGGAGAAGACGAGCCATGCTCGTGGATTCTTCGGGTCCCATTGCTTCGGCTCCTCCGGCGCAATTATCGTTCCTTGCACCTATATATACATATATATGTACGAACGTACGCACCAATGCACGCGCGCGTTTCACCCCAAATGCATTTATTCCCATGCACGTACGTACGTTCAGAATTCATAATTAATTAATAAATTAACCATGCATCTAGAGGAGAGCAGCTAGTGAATTTCAATATGCGGGAATAATATATATATACACACACACACACACTATATATATATATATATATATAGAGTCCGGCTACTATGCTATCGGTAGCACGGAGCGCTCCGTGCTACCAAGTTGTTTTCGATGATGCGGCTTCCAAATCGACGATCGGCTCCGTTAAACTTGATCTACACTATTGAAAGTATTTGGAAACTAAATTTCAGATTTTTTCGATATCATTTGACTAGTGATCAAAAGATCTCAAAATTGACAATTTTAATGGCCGATGTGGTGTGTTTATGAGTTTAACGGTGTAAAACAATCCAAATGCGATGAAAATTTTATAAAAAATTCTTTTCATTATTTAGAGTAAGATCAGTATATCTGATCTTGAATTTAAATCTTTTATCATCATTTTTGTATATTATTATATATTAATATATTATTATATATATATATATATATATATATATATATATATATATAAATAGTTAATTATTGAAGAATCATCGTACGTCATTTGGACTGTATTTGTTTTCCACAAGTACGACAAATATTCTCGCAGGCATTTGTAAGGGCTTGGGACAAAGCGTGCTCTTTGGACAACGCGGTTTTTTGGTGCCCCGAAG
>NC_033632.1:8488578-8491067 GCF_001540865.1 Ananas comosus | reverse complement strand
TTTCTAGCTGCTTTTTTCTTTTTTTAAAAAAAAATCTATTTAGACTTTCAAACGCTTGCTTACCTTAATTTAATTGCATCTTTGTACAGAAATATTAATTATGTTCAAAAGAGAACAAGGAGAGGAATATATATAATCTAGCTAGCTAGTTGGGAAAATTTGGGAGGAAATTTGGGGCACAATTGGAGGTGACGATGGCGTATGCATGTCAGCATGTATCCCCAGCCCCTTCTCAACTATGGAAATATTGCCTTCATGCAGTACACCGGTCTATATATAAATATGTTATTAATACACTAAATTTATTTTTAATAATTAATATTATATAATTAAAATTTAATTTGACAGATGCGATATGCACTAATATTAATTATTAATATATAAAAAGCCTATTGCAAAACATTAGAAGTCCACACACTTGTAAAATGTATAATTTTCCTGATTTGAAAGATCTCTTAGATCTGCTTGCATATATATATATATATATATATATATATATATATATATTATATATATTATAATATATATATATATATATATATATATAAAATAGTAATTATTGAAGATCATCGTACGTCATTTGGACTGTATTGTTTTTCCTACAAGTACGCACAAATATTCTCGCAGGCATTTGTAAGGGTTGGGACAAAGCGTGCTCTTTGGACAACGCGGTTTTTTTGGTGCCGAAGGGCGCATTACAAAGTGAACGCCACCAAATTTAGAGGCCTTGCAGGGAAACAGCTTATCTTTCAGGTATATATATATATAACACAAACGTACCGTACGTAACATATATATATAGTATATATATATTATATACTATATATATATATGAACTAGGCTACTATACTATCGGTAGCACGGAGCGCTCCGTGTACAAGTTGTTTCGATGATGCGGCTTCCAAATCGACGATCGGCTCGTTAGACCTTGATCTATACCATTGAAAGTATTTAGAAACTAAATTTCATAATTTTTCGATATCATTTACCTATCAAACAAGTTAGTCTACAAATTGAACGGCTGAAAATAAATTCATATATATATATGTAATTACATTTGCAAGCAGATCTAGGAGATCTTTCAAATCAGGAAAATTATATATTTTACAAGTGTGTGGACTTCTAATGTTTTGCATAGGCTTTTATATATTAATAATTAATATTAGTGCATATCGCATCTGTCAAATTAAATTTTAATTATATAATATTAATTATTAAGAAATAAATTTAGTGTATATAATAAAACATATTTATATATAGACCGGGTGTACTGCATGAAGGCAATATTTCCATAGTTGAGAAGGGGCTGGGGATACATGCTGACATGCATACGCCATCGTCACCCAATTGTGCCCCCAAATTTCCTCCCAATTTTCCCAACTAGCTAGCTAGATTATATATATCCTCTCCCTTGTTCTCTTTTTGAACATAATTAATATTTCTGTACAAAGATGCAATTAAATTAAGGTAAGCAAGCGTTTGAAAGTCTAAATAGATTTTTTTTTAAAAAAAAGAAAAAAGCAGCTAGAAACTAACGATCGATGAATTTCTTTCTCCCGGCCATGCACACAAGGTGAGCATTGTTGTTGATATATATAGAAATAGAAATAAATTGCTATACATTATTGATCTGCAATTAATGCTGATAGAATTGTTAAGCAGCTTGCTAGGTAGCGCGTGCAAAAAAATCTAGGAGATAAAAATTAATTACCCGGGTGTCATCCGCGACGCCATCCCCGACTGCGTCAAAGCTATCGACGTTCACCGGGATCCTACCCACCCGTTCGCTACCCCACAACATTAGCGCCTTCAGATGATCATTTTCATCATCCCACCACGGATGATGATCATGTTCGTCTCCTGCTGCTTCTTCCACGACCCGTTGCTCCTCTTCACCATCGCTGCCTCTCCACGGACGTCGGATGTGATCTTCACCACTAGTTGCACGATAATCAGCTCCCGTCTTCGCCAACACGGCCAATAACAGGACTACAAATTTCGTGAGACTCTGCGTCGCTCTTGTCTTCATGATCCCGATCTTCTATCTTTAATTATGCGTGTGCTTAATTAATTAATTTGTGTTCTCTCGATCTCCTGCGGGGCCGTGGAACTCCAGGTACGGTGCTCTCTAGATGTACAAGCTGGCCTGGTAATTTATGCGACTGATCACTAGCTCGTATTTATATTATGCATTTTATGAGATCGATCGATCGATCGATCGATGAACTCGACCGGGTAGTGTGAACTCGGTCGATTGCTATTTCTCTCAGGTGTAATGCAAAGCTTGGCTTCTAAGGTTAAATAATAATAACAATAATAATAATAGGAGATGATTTTGGCGGTTGGGGCGGTGGTGGTGGTGGTGGTGGTCTCTTTCATATACATATCAAGTACTTGCAGTAAAAGGGAGTTCCCCCGTACATAGCTAGCTAGCTAAATAGCAACATTTATTTATATATATATATATATATATATATATATATATATAT
>NC_033632.1:8487179-8488553 GCF_001540865.1 Ananas comosus | reverse complement strand
AGAGAGAGAGAGAGAGAGAGAGAGAGAGAGAGAGAGAGAGTTGAGGTAGAATACTCTCAAACACACCATGAGGGTAGTGCTTTTGAATTTTTAGCCATTGGATGGAGAGATATGAGGTTAAAATGACGGTGGTATGTGATGGTAGGTGAAATATTGTTTGATCCAAAGGCTATTAATAATCAAAGAGTAGATCTAAGAGCTAAAAACTTAGAAACACTAAAAAGTTGGTGCTTCTAAAAGTATTCTAGCTCAATTTTATAGAATTAGGCTGGAATACTATTAATAGTAAAATGCTCTTTTTATAGTATTTAATCCAATGGTTAGAAATAATGAAAAGAGTTGATCCAAAGGCTAAAAAACTAGTAGCAACAATGGAATTTTGCTACTAATAGTAATCTAGTCCAATTATATATATATATATATATATATATATATATATAGTTAGACTGGACTACTATACTCTTATGAGTATAGAGCCCTTCGTACTCATAAGTTGTTTTCGATTTAGGGCTTTTCGAATTGACGATCCATACCGTTAAAAATGATCTAGAGTATTTGAAACTTCCAAAAAATAAATTTCGTAATTTTTCGAAATCATTATAAAGTCCATCAAGTAGGTATAAAATGAACAGTTAAAATCGAACGACATCTTAAAAATGGATGATCGGATCCTTCAATTTAAGATCGGAGTTATTGATCTTTATTTAGGTAGCGAATAGAATTTTCTATCAAAAATTCAACCTATTCCAATTCTTTTTCACCGTTAAACTAGCAAATATCTCATACCGGCCGTTAAAAATTGTCAATTTTGTGAGCTTTTGATCGTAAGGTAAATGATATCAAAAAATTATAAAATTTGATTTCTAGAGGTTTTAAATGCTTTAGATAATGTTTAACGGTATGGATCGTCGATTCGAAAGTTCTATCATCGAAAACAACTTATAAGTACGAAGGCGATCGTATTCATAAGAGTACAGTATCCGGACTCTATATATATATATATATATATAGTGCGGCTAGGATGCTTATGGAAGCACGAAGGGCTCCGTGCTTCCACTTTGTTTTCGATGTTCGGACTTTCGAATCGATATATGTATATATATATATATATATATATTATATTATAGAGTTGTGCCAGTATGCTTATGGTTGTTTTCAATGTTCGGACTTTTGAATCGACGATCGGCTCGTTAGAGTTGATCTAGAGTATTTGAAGTACCTAGAAAATAAATTTTGCGATTTTTCGATATCATTTGCCTAGTGATCGAAAGGGCTCAAAATCAATAATTTTAACGGCCGTGATGAGCCGGTGCAAGTTTAACGGTGTAGAAATATCCAAATCACATGAAATTTTGATAGAAAATTCTTTATTAC